>NW_017804828.1:344427-396731 GCF_001891065.2 Hippocampus comes
TGATCTGATTAGTTGAAGCTTTCATACACGTCCAATCGCAGGGCTGTTTACAAACGGAAAACAGAGAGACTGTTCGGGAGAGCTCGTGAAAACTCGACGATAAGGTATCTGACCGCCCCTAAATTTTTCTCAACGGATTTAGACGATTCACAAAAATGATCAATTTAAGAAATAAAACGGCGGATTTCCGCGGATCCGCGGAAAATTGCCATGTATGTATATCACGATAACAATATACCAAAATATATTTTCAGTTATCCTATTAGAAAAAAATACAATATACTAGTGTCGGGAAAATTTGTTTCAAATTATGCACAAAAAACAATTGGAAGTGAGTTGCAGTGTGAGCATTGTTAAGACAATGTGTTTCTGCCAAAAATTGTAAGGTCTCTAGTTACGTGACTTCTTCATGTCTAGTATAGGGTTAGCAATATTCCTGTCTTCTCTTCTCATTACATTTTTAGATAGTGTTAATCATATTTCTAATCGGATTCAACTTCAATTACTAGGGTAGAAGTAGTTCACATTTTTTCATTATTAAGAGATAATCCGGATGCTTTTGAAAAGCCTGAGATAGTATTCAAAGATGTATCCATTGCGGATCTACCTTTTAGAAATATAGAGGTGTCATCTGCGTATTGACTTATTTTAAATTATTTGTCAAAAATGGTAAACCCTTGAACATCCTCTGAATTATTAATAAGGAATGTTAATAACTGTATTGCCAGTATAAAAAGGTTGGGAGAAATTGAGCATCCCTCGCGAATACCACGTGACACTAACTCTAGGCGTCGCTCCAGGGTTCAGAGAAACAGAGCTGTTGCTGTCAGTGTCAAATATTTTCAAAATATTCCAGAAACCCAAAGTGAAGCGCCTCCAACAGTAGCAAAGAACTGTGATTTAATTTTTGACTGCCCCTCGTATTTTAGTCATATATGTGAGTCATTACTGTTTTAAAAGTAGTAGATACATGTATATAAAAAAAAAAACGAAAACATGCATCTATAATTGCTAAGCAAATCTATTGTATCGATTTTTTTATTGGATGTCATCACATCGTTCAACGTCATAATCTGTCGGTTGTGTGCAATGTACTGATGCGTTAGATACCATCACTTATTTTAAGCCACTCCATCAATCTGCACGAGGCCTGTGCCTTTTTTCAACATAGTTAGCATAAAAATCATATTCACGGGCGGAATGTTTTATTATGAGAGAACAATTGCTCCGGTCCCGAGGGTACGTGTGTACTACAGTAACAGGCAAATATTGACGTTTCATGCACTTGCTGCACGCACTCCCCGGAACAAGGATGTAAGCTAAAGCTAAAGCTAGCTGCTAAACAGCCATATTAGAATAACACTCCCTTCCTTATAAAAAAACAAAAATAGAGTATCTATGACCAATGGTTTAGCCATTCAGAGTTTGGACATTCTCCCTCCCCACTGACGTTTCAACACAAAGCAGCCGTTTGTGTTTCATAATGATGGCTGGGAGATCGAAAACGACAGGGCTGCTAAAAAAAAAAATGAGTGTGTTATTTCAACGAGCCTTACCCATGTCTGTGTTTGCTGTTGTTTCTCTTTGGCCGCCGGACGGGCTGCAGGGGAATATTGTCGGTCATTCCGGGGGGGGAAAAAAACCGCCGCCGCGGACACGCAGCTTGGCTGGAGCGGTTCTGAGGTCCTGGGCGGAGGCTGTCACTTTGCACCGTGTCGCTGACAGAGAGCCGGGTGGGACACACTAAATAAAGACAAAGCAGGGGAGAAAAAAAGAGACTCCTCATGGGCAATTTATGTATGCGAAAATGCATATAAAGACACATACCAAACTTATAAAACAAGCATAAAAAGAAAAAAAGATTATGAATAATTCAGTGCATATTCATGTTTTAAAGAAAGAAGTCCTACCCGTTGTTCTCTGTAAATTACTACCTATGTTCTTCTTATAAAGTCATTTATCCCAAATAAAAGAAAAACAACGCTTTCCATAATCTCAAGATAGTTTTATGTATGAGCGTGACAAATAACAAGGAAAATATACTTTTTTTTCAGTTTTTATTTCCTAATTACAACAGCATACACCAAGCGACACAATGGCCACTTATTGCAACAATTTACTGTTTTATAAAAATACATTCAAGTCATATTGAATATAAGTGAGTTTGATGGCTCGTTTGAAAAATTAATTGCCAACCTCTGATCTGCAGCATGGGACCCCGTGCTTTACACAGTTATCGAGTTGTCCACTCATTTAGCCACCACAGATAACTTTTGAGCAAGAACATATTTTGACCGACCATCGAAGCCACAGCACAGCGAAGAAAGCTGTGAGTCATCTTGGGTCAAGCCAGCTACCACAGCGGTTGTGCACAGGTTACTCTGCAACATGTCGCGAGGGTCAACTTCAAACTAAAGGCGTTCAAGTAATGCTGTACATCAGGTGTGGGCAATTCTTGGGCCACCATCCTGCATGTTTTACATATTTCCCTCCTCCAACACACCTGATTCACATGATCAGCTCATCTGCAATCTCTGCAGGAGCCTGATAATGATCCTGATCATTTGAATAAGGCGTGAGGAGGAAACCATTTCAAACATCCCGGATGGTAGCCCTCAAGGACCGGAGTTGCCTACCCCTGCTCTACATAGATATCACTTCAATGACCTATTCTTTAGTACACAAATGACATAATTGAATTGGAGCACAATTATGAGTTGTCAGTGCTCATGCACACAGGCTGATGTGCGCTCCTGACCATAAGCAAAGAAATGGCAAATAAAGTTTTCTCATTAAGATCAGCAAAACTTAGATTTGATCCTGCATGTATTATGAGGGTGTTGACCAAGGTTCTGGACAGGCACAGCGCCAGGATTTGTTCCTCTCTCGGGGCTAAGGGGGGGGGGGGGCTTGATCGATATTTGGGGGGCCAAGAAAAAAAAAGTTTTCCATGACTTCACTTACTTGAGTGGTTCTCTCATTTTGTTAAATAAAAGCATAATGCACACTAGTGGTGCTTGGTAGAGATGTGTATTCAATATCAGGCATAAATTTGCCTTAAGGTGGAGGTTTGGACCATACCGTCGAGTTGCGGTAATTGATTACATCTTAGTATATCTTTGTATCCTTTTCCGTGCGCACTGCTCAATGTGACAGAAATGCAATGTATTTTGAAGCTTGCGCAGTTGCAAGCTGCACCTGGTGCTCCTTCAGGAGTTGGACCAGGCTCATTTTTCCAATCGCCCTCTTCTTCTTTACCTCCCCCTTGGAAGACTGGGAGATGTTTTTTTTTTAATTGCAAAGCAATCAATTGCTGAGATTGACTCCAGCTAACTAACTCTAACCTAAGGTGTGTTTGGAAATTAACTCTGACATCTGTGCAATGCTCAATGAGTGGGTGTGGTGAGAGAGGTAGAGTGAACTTCACTCTTGTTAGTTTTTGAATGCAACATTCATAAACTAACTAACTACACTAGCGTGCCATGTCCTCAGATGAAGTGCCTAGTTGCTACCGCCATTTTTGGTGCACTCTGAATAGCCGAACAACAAATTTGAGCAACATTCTAAATTTCCGAGCAGTCGCAATGAACCAGTATGGACGGAAATTATTTCTGAATGCACCTCTAATGCACAAATAACTCTAAGACTCACCCTGCCCCCTCATAAACACACACTGGGTACAGCTGTAGCACAAACATGGAAGCAGAAATTATAGTGGAACAAAATGGCTATTTATGAACTTTAAAAAGTGACGTTTTTAACAGGGAAGCTAGACAGATTTCTGATGGGGATGTCGTCTCCCTTAGCCCCGGTGTTTCCCTATGCATGGTTCTAGATATGTGCACACTTTATTTCATGTAATCTGGACTATGGATGTATGCGTGCCGATCTGTGTCAAAATGCCAGGGCTGACTTTTTTTTCCTTTTTTGTGCCAGTGCACTCCTGCTTGAAGGCATGAATGAATTCATGACAATGCAGGTCTGAAAAAAAGTGAAGACTTTATTTTTCAAAACCAGCAAACAGTTGAAGGGAACATTTGGAGAAAACAAAACAATGTACACTGTAAACTCGCCACACTGGCTCAACATTGAATTGTAGAGACATCTTTGAAAAGCAGTTTTGACATGGTTCACTTACAAAAAAGGCACAACTTGGCAAATGCATAATTACTAAGGAATGTACAGCAGGGGCCTTCAAATGAACTCTGACCATTCTGATTTGTGTAAAGTGTCCTGTGATACATTCATTGGAGTTCAACACAGCAGATTTAGAGGAGAAAATAAAATATATGTACTCAAGAATGTATTGGGGGACAAATGTACAGTTAACTGAGAAAGGGAGGTGTGGAGAACCAAAATATAAATGAGGTAGAACTTATCCCCAAAATTCAAGCCTTGTGTACTATAAATAAATTAAAATGCTACAATTTGAAGACCATTCAATCCGAGCACTGGCAAACCTCTGGGACAAAAATTGTAATCTTGCCCTTTGTCCCGCTAAGACAGCATGACATAGAGAGACTGAGATGCAACAATAAATGTGACCGTATAAACCTCAAATAAAGTGCAGGCTGGACAATATTCTGCATTTGGAGCACAGCCAACTAAATGTGACACTGCTTTACAAGAAAACACAAAGGCAGCAGAGAGAGTTCTGGGTGTAAATCGGATACACAAGCAATGCTACATGGTACAAATCATACTTCTACCAAAACCTTTAAATTAATCCTCTGGTGCATTGAAAGACAACAGCAACGCACTCAATTCAAGTGAGGCACTTGGCATGGAGAACCATTAGTCATTGTCATTACTTATGTACATCATTCAAAACTAACACAAATGCAACAGGCAGGACACTCGAGTAACCTGTCCAAACCCCCCTTTCAATGTGAAAAACTACACTACAAAAATGTCATAAAATCGATGGCACACAATAGGAGGGAAAGTAGTCATTTTGGACCAAAACGGTGGTTGAATATGCCAAAGTTATGAGCGCTTAGACACTGACCTTGTAAGTCAAACCTTTAAAGTCCAAATCCTTCAAAAAGTAGAGAAAACAAAACAGGTGGAATTAAAGCAGAGTTTCAAGTAAAGTTCTACATTCAAACTTTTGGATAAACGGAAAAAAAAATAGTCACAGGAAAAAAATACCCGTATATGTTCATATAAAATACAACTACAGTAGTTACATTACGCCAACTAAAAAGCAATGCTAAAGAATCAATTGAATGAGTGATGTGACACAATTACTGAGAAAAGACCAATGCTGAATTCCATGATTGTACCTCATTTGTGAGAAGACATTCGGGGTGAGAGTTGAGGTGATTAGTTGACTGCAATTTTCCCCTCCTCCATGAAATGGGGAAACTGGGATTTTGGTACACTGTCAGAGCTGTTTTTCTCAATTTCAGCCATGGAGGCAGGCAAGCCAGAATGGGATCCGTCCATCTTCATGAGGCCTCCGGTGGATCCAATCAGCGGGGCGCTGCCAGCAGGGCTCCCGGGGAGGGGGATGCCTCCCCCCTGAATGACAGAGATCTCGTTGGCCTTCATGGTCAGACCGCCACTAAAGGCCGTAGTGTACTGGTTCCACATTGAGGGGTCAAAGTTCATGGGAGGAGCAGCAAGTTCTTTGGGGGCTTGCAACATTTCTGGTAACATCTTTGGCTCGGAGCTCATTGCCATAAGAGCCATGGGATTATCCAGGGAGAGACGCTGACCACGTCTTGAAGAGTTGTTCCACATGTGGGTACCAATATGTACCTGCAGGAAAAATAAAACGCAGTAAAATGACACACCCATCCATAGACAGTGTGAAGTTTGGATAACAACCGTGATAAACAAAAGCATGTATTTCAATGGCCGCCAGAGCTGTCGTTATATTCGCTTAATATTCTAGATTTCCTTCAGTGTTCTTTAAGACACATACCTTCAGCTCAAAGACATTTTTTCAATCTTCAGAGTTAAGAAAAACACCATGCTAAGTTTATTGACTGGAAATACAAAGTTGTCATCGGAGAGCGACGTTTGCCATTTGCAAGTCGGCAGTATTAACACTCAACATACCTTTAGATTTCCTTTGGTGGTGAACGCCCGGCCGCAGATGTTGCAGGCAAACGGCTTCTCCCCTGTGTGAGTGCGCTCATGAATCTGCAAGGCGCTGGCGGAAGAGAAGTTCTTCGCGCAGACGTTACAAACATGCTGTTTAGAGGACCGGCGCGGTGCCGTGGAGACTGGCGAGGGTATGGCAGTCCCCGGGGGCATTTGAGATGTGAACAAACCATGGGTCCCCAACGGGTTCTCTTGCGGAATCTTCATCTCCAGACTTGAAGGGATCCTCATGAAAGGCATATTACTTGCAGCTGCTGATACAAAAAGGCAGTGAGTTCCATTCAAAATGAAAACAACTGCAGTGCTTCCGAGATTGATTAACTCACCGTATTCTCCAGTTGTGAATGGCACACTAGGTTCTTCTTTGATCGCTTTTGGGGTGAAGCTGCTTGAAGCCGTGAGGTCAAGGGCTCCACTTGATTCAGTTCCACCTTGAGTTGTCCCTTCAAGGTCCGGTTTGTACCCATTACGAACAAACTCTTCTGCAGCAGATTCCGGAGACTTGAGGCTACTGGTGTTGTTGAGAGGAGAGGCAGAATGAAATGACACAGCAGAATCAGAAATACCCGGGCTGCGGCCGTTCTGATATTCCTGCTCTCTGGGAGCAGACGGCGATTCTTTGGGTGTCCCCTCGCTCTCAGACAGGGTGCTACCCTGTCGTTTTAGTGCAAGAGCAGAGGTGAGATTCTTCAAGACATCAAGGCTGGAAAACATGGCGGGGCCAGCATGCTTCTGCTCGTCTGTGGCAGGCGGGAGAGAGTCAGAGTTCTCACTTGGCTTCTGAGAGCTTCCCTCAGGTTCTTGAGCCTCCATGTTTTCTTCAAAGCCATTTAGGTCCACAGATTTTTCTTCCGGTGGAGAGGACTCAATTGCGTCATTTGCTTCAAAGTGGTTTTCTGGCACCGGGGTGTTGGGGATTTGGCCGCCCATGTGCATGCGAATATGCTGCTGCAGCACCACGGCATTGGTAAACTTCTTCTGGCAGATGGGACAGGAGTGCTGCATTTTAAGAGGGGTGTTGGCCCTGTGCACCCCGTAATGGGCCTTCAGGTTGCCTTTGGTGGAGAAAGCACGGCCACAGATCTTACATTTGTATGGCCTCTCCCCGGTGTGCGTACGGTAATGCATCTTCAGCGAGCTCTGGCAGCTAAGAATTCTGTGGCAGATGACGCATTCGTTGGGATCGTTTGTCTTCTTTTCCAATCCGTCCACCATCTGCTGAAGCTTTGCAGTGCCGGAGCTTTGCTCTCCAGACATGACATTACCATTCATGTGATGCAGTGTTCCCAGGAGCTCCTTTGCATCCTTCTGAGTGTGATCCATACCGGTGTCTTTGCCATAGACATTTGAGGAAACCGATGGGGAGCCATCACTCGTGGATGGCGAGGGTCTCTGGGAAAACGGGTCTCCACCACCGAAGCCATCGAATGTCTTGAATCCGGAGAGTGATGAAGAATGGAACCCTGCAGCAGCATGGCCAAGCACTGGCTTAATTTCATTTGACTCTTCCATGGGCACCGACATGCCAAAGGGAATACCGCTGCTGGTGGGAATGTTGTCAAGGTGTTCAGGCACAGGATGAGGGTTCATGGTGATGTTGGGATACTTGTCTTTGTGCCTTTGAAAATGCACTTTGAGGTTCCCTTTGGTTGTGAAGCGGTTTCCGCAGATGTTGCATTTGAAGGGCCTCTCTCCGGTGTGCGAACGCAGGTGAATCTGCAGGGCGCTGTCATTGCCAAAGGTCTTTCCACAGTACTTGCACTTGTGCTTGTATAACGAGTCTCCATTCTTTGACTCTACCGGAAGATTCAACAGTTTTCCCTTTGCTTTTTTCAAATCAATCCCTGCTTGGATACCACTGAAGGTGCCCGGGAAACCTACAACGCCTGGGGACTCTGGAAGCAGCGCTGGTAAACGGCCAGCCAGATCCGGAATGCCCTTCAAAATATCCATTTTAGAGGTCATTGCACTCAGTCCCGCAGGCACAGAAGTTGGGATGCTTGTGGGTAGAGACAGTTTACCTTGGTTCACTGCCTCCACTGACAGGTTCTGATTACCAGTCCTTTTTCCTATCAAAGCCGCTGCAGCAGAGAGCTGCTGGGAGAGATGTGCGCCAAGGGCTTTCAGGGGGTCCATGGCTGCACCCACTGATGACCGGAGACCCTGTGGGGTCATCATGGCCACTTGGATTCTGATCTGTTCTGTAATCTGGATTTGCTGTAGCTGCTGCTGCTGGAGGCACACCAACTGTTCCAAGATCATGGGGATGACCTGTAGGGCGTCCTGCGACGACAGAGCTGTTGTGTTTGAAGTGGTTTGGGAGGCAGAAAGTTGAGCGTCAGTAGTCATAGCCTCAAAAGTGTTTGGATCTTGCATCTCGGGGGAAGGTTGGAAGTGTGTCTCGGGACTGGCAGGTACATCTTCTTGGTCCTCCATGTGCATGTTAGACTCATCCTCATTTTTTTCCATTTGGTCAGCATTGGCAGCAGCTATGGAATGGCTGCTGGACCGGCTATCGTCATGGTCACTGGTGGGGCCTTCAGGAGAACCTTGTGAATATTCCTCCGGCACCTCACTGCAGTCACCATCTCTCATAATGACCACTTGCTGGCTTTTGGTACAGTTCTTTTCATGCTCCAAAAATTCTGATTCATCAAAGAATTCACCGCAGCACTTTTTGCAGATTTGAGTCTGGTCCATTCTGAATCTTTTCACTTCTCCATCAGTCTCCTGCGCTGCATCATCTTGTAGAATGCCTGTTAGGGGTTGGAAGATATACGCCTTTAAATGACAGTTTTTCTAAACATATGACAATGTAGTAATCAACAAGTGTTTTTTTTTCTTTTTAAACATTCTGGCATGTACAAATTCCTTTAAATCATAACAAATGAACTATTTTCATATATTACTGGAACAATTTTCAAAAAGAACACTGATACAACACTGTAAAAGGGAGGTCCATCTGGGCCAGTTTCCTCTGTTCAGGTCCCTTGAACAACTTTGAATTAACCTTTTGTCCACAAGGCCAGCAGGGGGCAACCAACTACTTTTAACACGAATCTCAACAATGTGCAAGCGCATAAGGAAGCATTGGTATTTAAAATAATTCATGCAGTTATTATATCAACACCGAGTAGTTTAGAGGAGTGTAGTGGGACCATTGTCTGAAAAAAAGTGCACCTTTATACTTTCAGGTAACTCAGCTCACAAAAAAAAAAAAAAACGAAACCAGCGTGAATTGCCAAATGTACATTTCAATTTGTCTCTATTTAACAACTGGCTGTATTAATGCTAATGCCTTGTGGACTGGAGACGGGGCAGGCCACCTGTTTGCATTTGCTCAAAGAAACTGTTGGACTTGATAATTGCTCACCAGGAGGTACTGGAACGGTGTCACAACACACACGCACACACACACACACACACACACACACACACGTTGCATTACAATACTTATCCGAGGGGGAAACTGCCCACATTTGCGCACAAACGACTCAAGAGCTCTCCTACCCCCCTTGGCTGCAGTACCTAAACTGAGACGGCAGATAATCACTTATCCGGCTACAAACGCCGTTCTTGTACGTTTTGATTGATTACAACCGCACTACCATTGAATCCAGTACAGCTTTTTCAAGTTTTTCATTCACAGAAAAGGGTGAACGCTCTTCTGTTGGAGGTATGGGGGGGGGGGGGGAAAGGAGGAGAGAACGAGAGAAAAGAGCGAGAGAAAGAGAGAGAGAGAGAGAGAGAGAGAGAGAAAGCGAGCGAGCCCGGGCCCCCCACCCCCTTCCCACCCAACAGGCTCCACTAAAAGGGCCGCTGCTCCATCCCCCACCCCCCACATACGTACCAAAGGAAACAGTCATGCATTAAACTGGGGGATTTATTGCCTTTGGGTCAGCTTTCCCGGAGTCCCATTTCATACTTTTTTATAATTGAGGGTGTAGTTACATTTGTTTCAAAGTTGTAACGTTTGCAAAAGAATGTGAATTTCGACTTGTTTTAAAAAGTCGAGTTTTAATTGGGATGGGTAACATTAAATAAATCAAATTAAAATTAAAACGCGATTTAAGATTCGAGTGCGCAGATTCGACACGACGAGGCGACAAAAATCAAACTACACAAGATGTATTCATAAAAAAGGGACTTGTTTTACGAAGGAACCGGTTTGTAAGTGTTAATTTTTTTTTTTATTTCACGTCCGGGGGATTTTCATTCACACCACCCACTCGAAGAGGGGATATAAGGAAAACAATCAACAGGTATTTTGAATGAAATAAGTTTTTCAGTGGTTTCAAGATACGTTCGATTTACATTTAGACCCACACCTGGGTAACCTTTGTCGAGTTTCGATTTGCGTCCCAAACCTCCGATCAGCACCGTCAAACGTGTCCATGGGGAACCATTAAAACAATTAATTCTAAGTAAAACTCACCGTTTTGTGCGGACCCGGGCTCGTCCGAGTTGATGTGCTGCGGTTTGGCTTGCTTGCGCCTCGACATGCTGCAACCATCTGGGCCAAAAAGAGTTCCGCACTATTATGCTCCTCTTCTTCTACAAATTCTTTTGGCCTTAAAAAAATGCTTGCCCCTCACCACCACGCTCCTACCTCCTCAAATGCGCATGTCAACGTAATTATTATTATCAATAATGCATTGCGAGTTATCGCTGTGCTCCGACAGCTGATTGGCTCCGGTCCAAGTTGTCGCACATTATTCAAATGAGCAAGCCCTCTACCTCATCGATGAAGGGGGCGGGAGAAGCCCTGCCAGTGGCCGGGCCTGCAGCACGGAGGCCGGCTTAATGACGCCCAGCTCATTGGCCGGCTCCCGCATCGCAGGAAGTCAAATCCAAATACAGTAGTCCACGAAATTCCAAATAAAGCACCCCAAATCATTTCCCCCCTCACACAATGAAACCACCATAACATTAATTGTATGTTTTATTGCTCTGTAATGGCAAAGGGAAGTAGGTGATCATTTAAAACTCAAAGGCCCTCGTTCAATTTTTAATAGATTGTCTTGATCTTCACACAATTTAATTCGTGTGCTTGTATAAAAACAACAACAAAAAAAAACAGCATTTCGTTAGAAAAACCTAACATACACTATATAGGCTATATATTTTTGCCCGTGCCTTTGTAATGTATCTGAATAAAAAGGTAATCAATATTCTGGATAGCTAACCATGCTTTGAAGACAGTGTGGCAAAATATGGCCCACAGGCCACATGCCGTTACCATCACAATTTATGTCAATGAGCAGTCATGCTACCCTTAAAACAAACTAAAATAAATAAATAAATAAATCAGTGACCAATGGTGAAATTTTGCTCAATTAATGTAGCTCGAGTTGTAATTCACTTGTCTCATCTTTGTTTAAATCTTCTATTTGTGTTTTAACAGTTGGTGAACTGAACATAACTTGACTTGTGCTAAATGATTAACTCTCTGTGCTTTGTAAATGTACCACTTGTTGTTGATGTTGTTGTTGTTGCTTTTTTTTTTTTTTTTTTTTTTGTGAGTGGATCCAAAGAAGAATAGTGCACTGAAGACACTGATGAGGGATCCTTAAATAAACAAATAAACTAGTTGTCGCCCTGGGACCCGCATTCTCCAATTGTTGCAAAGATGTGACCCACTTGTATAGATGTTAGGAACAAGGGAGAACATTCTTTGTTAAAAATAGACTCTGAAAACTCATGCAGACTATATAAATGTTTCTGCGTTCTCTTCAAATGAGTTTGATGTAATGCCAAAAGCATATCACTCATAAAGAAGGCATGTTGACATCGTAAAGGGCTATTTCAACAACAGACAGTAAAAACACAAATGCTGCAATAATTCTAATCCTGCATCTCATTAGCATTCACCTTGTGGGCACAGACGACCATCCACCAAAAGACGAAGAACAAAAAGCATTCCTGGAAATTTACCACACAGCACTGGAGAGAATCAAACAACTTTATGTTAGCTCCTCAAAAGCACATGCTGTTCTTTCAATGTTATCCAGATCCTGTACGTATGTGCATCACAATCACACTAGCCCCCAAACAATCAATTGAATAGTAAACAATGGAATTCACTAATAATCCCCAGAGGGGGGAAAAAAATCCCCCAACAGAAGAGCACTGCACATCTAATACATCAGCGTTATACACACACAATGACTTGTTCTTTACAATTGAATTGAACTTTTCCCTTTACGTTCTCCCAGTCAGCCCATGCGCACAGACAGGAATTTATTTTTGGCATACCAGTGACATTCCAAGCCGGGTCCAAACTCTGCCGCGCAGACATTCGAGGGGTCAGCTGAGATCAAACGCGTTGCGTGGGAACTTTTGGGGAAAGCCATTGTTTTAAGACGGGCTGCAGGAGAAGGCTGAGGATTCCTCAGGATGCAACAATATGGTGTTGTGTTTATCTTTCAATAAAAGACAACGTTTAAATGGGGATGAAATGATTCCTGTGGTTTGTGTCAGAATATCATCAACAGTGAGCGATTTTCAACAAAATATTTTTATTGCTTGCAGGTCTTGATAGTTCTGATGCCTTATTGAAAATTAAAAACACCTCCAGGAATTACCTTTAACATATATAGCTTGTGTTACATAATGGCCCCCCCCCGCAGACAAAGAGTGGACAAAACACTTGGATGACCAAATGCTCTTTGAGGGTCTCGACTGAAGGTGGAAAAGAAGGGAGTGCTGTCTAGACGCTTTATGGCCCCAATAAGAAAGTATACTTGAATACGCTGTTTTGTTTCTTCTTCTGCGACTGTGTGTGCAAATACAACCGTGCCCCCCTACTGCCTATAGGGAATACTTTTAATGTTGACAGCAACAAAATGTTCTCGTGAAATATTGAGCATACTAAAATGCACCCTCGTAATTACAGATATATTTACAACTACGTCAATTGTCCAAATACTTTTCAGCCTCCGAAAATGGAGTTTACTCCTAAATCATCGAAAAGAAAATTTTTGTTAGACTGATTCAAAAGGTGAAATGAAGGTCACCTGTAAAGGTTATCGTTTATTTTATGTTCATCGTAAAATTTTACCCACATATCCCTCTCTGTTTGTGAGTGGTGTATTGTAGTTGTGTAGAGAGACAATACAAGAAACTCTGTCATTACCCAAATACCGGTGGATCAAAATTTATAATCATCTCAAGTGGAATGCCCTCTATAGTTCATAAATGGACCAATTTCTCTGACAAAAGTGACCTCGAAATTTGCCCAAACCTTTGAATGTTTAAGCCGCTCTTTTGTACGGCATCATGGACTGCATGTGAGCGACAAATGATTAACTACTTGCTTGTTTTACTTTGTCTTTTTTTTTTTTTTTTTTGTGACACTCACAGTTTTCCAAAAGAGGGAACAGCCTCACTAGGCTAAGAACATACACAGTAACTTATGTGAAGTGTCATCACTTATCAAAGAGTTGTTTGCCGCCATCCGTGCACAGAAGATAACGGCACCTCTCGCACTGAAAAAATGGTGTGTTCAATTTCCTCTATTTAAATATTTCAATTGACCACATACAATAAAATCATCTGGATCTCCGGATATTTTTAAGTACATGTACAGTCTTCTTTAAAAATGTACCTGGATGCCGATGATTCTATTTCGTGCAAGCACTTAACGAAATAAATCCGAGTCAATTCAACACAGCATTCTTTTGTGTGTATGCAAGGATGCTGCATTTGAGGAACGTGGGAAGTTGGATTTATCTCACTTGGATTGTCCCGGTTCCGACCTCAAAGCATTCGAGGTGAATGTAAACAACAAAGATGGCTGATCCCGATGAATTGTTTGTTGTTCTGATTCAACACATGTTTTGACCTCCAGAAAACCTTCATTCATTCATTCATTTTCCGATTTGCTTTATCCTCACAAGGGTCGCGGGGGTGCTGGAGCCTATCCCAGCCGTCTTCGGGCAGTCGGCGGGGGACATCCTGAACCGGTTGCCAGTCAATCGCAGGGCACAAAGAAACGAACAACCATTCGCGCTCACACTCACACCTAGGGACAATTTCAAGTGTTCGATCAGCCTGCCATGCATGTTTTTGGAATGTGGGAGAAAACTGGAGTACCCGGAGAGGCAAACCTTCATCATTTTCTTAATTTATATGAATAAAGAAATGCTATCTTCAAAGCATTTCATTTCTTACTTTATTTACTTAATGCAGGGTGATAATGGCATTTTTTCACGCAGTCACCAGTACAAATCACTTTGTGCTCGGTGAAGTTTTGAATAACTAAATGTAATACGAAATAAATAAGGATATAGGTTCATAATAGGCAGCCCCGTGGTCCAGTGGTTAGCACGTCGACCTCAAAATGCAGAGGTACCGGGTTCAATTCCAGCTTCAGCCTCCCTGTGTGGAGTTTGCATGTTCTCCCCGGGCCGCGTGGATTTTCTCCGGATCCTCCGGTTTCCTCCCACATTCCAAAAACATGCATGGCAGGCTGATTGAACACTTGAAATTGTCCCTAGGTGTGAGTGTGAGTGTGGATGGTTGTTCGTCTCTGAGTGCCCTGCGATTGGCTGGCAACCGGTTCAGGGTGTCCCTTGCCTACTGCCCGAAGACGGCTGGGATAGGCTCCAGCACCCCCCGTGTCCCTAGTGAGGATCAGCGGATCGGAAAATGGATGGATGGTTGGGTTTATAATTTTGTAAATATTGTTTTGCCATTGATGGTCTTTGTCTCCATGTGGTTGGTACTGTTGAGTGACATCACATTGAAATTGGTCAGTGAACTCGGGGTCCTTTTTTTCGCTTACTTAGACCTCCCAGTTCAAGGGGGAATAAATATTTTGTTAATTTGCGCTTTATGCTTAAATTGTTATGTACAACTTTTATGTTTATTTTTATTTATTTAGGATTTTTATGCACAAATAAAGTAAGTTCTATGCATCCTAAAGAATCAAAATTGAACCGACTCCTGAAGCTCTTAACACTACACATCCTTAGTTTGCGCCGTTGTGAGTGTGAACACAGTCGACTCCATTCACCACCAAACAAAGCGGCTCCTCTCATTATCTTTAAATGTGGCAAACTCACATCTCTCATGTGACATCTCTGTGAGGAAAAGGATGCAGCAATTTGTGTGTGACTGGAGCATTGTTGCTGCTCTTGGTCAGTGTGGCAACCGATAACGTACCCTTCCTAAATGTAGAATGACATTTAGAATTAACAGTGGTTGACTTAATTTTAATCTTAAAAACATTAAAATGTTTCTTAAAAGGGTCAAGAAAGGTTTCATGATGACAAGAGTTTGACCCTGGAGCAGATTAAATCCCTTTCCATTTTTTCCAAAGGAAATAGAAGCGTTGAAAAGTTAAACAAATCGGAGGTCGACAACCATCCTGGAATACATTCATCACCTTCGAGCAAGGGTGGCCTAAGTAGGCCCGGGGGACACAAACAGCTGACCTACATTTACATGATCAAGTGTATTTATTACATTCATTTAGCTGTTGTGTTCCTAAAATTGTTTCATGAAAATGTATTTCATGAAATTTATTGATTCATGGCTTATAGAAAATCATTACACGAAAATAGTAGAATATATACATTTCAACTAAAAAGCATTTACATATGATCTTATATTTCTGTAATGGACATATAAGTTTGTGCAAAACATTTTTGGTTAAAAAATAAAATATATTTTATGTACAATACCACCTTTTTAGTGTCAGTGCAATATTGGAGTCATAGCATTTAACCTTTTGACAGTATGACATAATTCTGTCATACTTTGAATTTGTAAATGTTACTGTGTATAGTGAATATTGCACCGGAGTTTAATTTGAGACAAAAAAAAAAGGTAAATCGAATCAAAGTTCTATCATTTCCGGAAATCATTCGGCCCTAATTTAGACCTACAGTTCACACTTATTTTAGCAAATATTTGGTTCATGAAGTATGATTACATTAATTATGACTAATACAATTAAATAGTTAGATCTGAATTTTAAAAATCATTTAATTTAACACAATAAGACATTCTTTTAAAATATAATAAATACAATATACAGTATAAACATGTATCAAATTACTTTTGAAAATAAAAAGTACAAAAAAAAAAATAAAAAAAAATCCCCCCCTACAACATCTCCAAATGTGGCCCTTGAGCGCAAAAGTTTTTGTGCCCACCCCCACTACCGCTGCCTTCGGGCAAAATTCGTAGTCCACCATTAGATGTGTTGTTTTAGCAATGTTGTAATAGAATGTCACTCAGTCATGCAGACCTCCGCCCAGGCAGGACTGTCAACAAGAGTTTGTTGGTCCATCTGGTTGCTTAAAGTAAATTCCTGCATATCCAGTTCCTGACCAAAATATAATGCATTGTTCTTTAAGCAATGCTCCATGCCTCCTCATAATAATTTGAAGCAAATCTAGCTGCCTCAACAACAAATACAGCAATGGTGATGAGAACTTCACAGAGGTATCAAGCAAAGACCATAAAGACCCTTGGATCTTCACCTGCCCTTTGTCACAAACAGGAGCTATTTTGTTCCATCATGGAACAGGAAAAAAACAAGAACAACAATGAAAGTTGCTCCAAAGCCGAAAAACAAGCATTTTACAGAGACCTTGACAAGGTCAGACATCCTTCAATGGTCAATTCACACTGGCTGTGATGAAAAGACTGGAGAGCAACATTGGCAAAAAAAACAAAACAAAACAATGGCGGCCATCCAGTTGTGGAGGTAACGTTTTTTTTTTTCTTTTAGGAGCGTAAAAGATGAAAGGATGAACACCTTCACGTTGACGTGAGAAGTCATTAAAGATGACAATTTAGGTTAAAAAAAAGTCCTGAATGTGTATTCATGTGTTACATTTCTTTGCAGTAACTCTTTGAACAGTTCTGTCGAAAGAATCCGCAAATTTTCAGCATTTAATGTTTCCACTTTTGTTCAGGAAGTGAGTGCTGATTGTTTTTCTTAAATGTTCAGCATGAATCCTAATCCCAAAATATTGACACATCCACAAAGCAAGATGTACAATTTGTTAAGAATCTACAAAAGCAATTTTTTTAACATTGCTTGGAGGTCTGCCCAAGTTTTTCTTTATTTTTGCTAACAAACAGCTTCATTTTTAAGTGCTGGTACCCATAATCAATTTGGACAAGTTTGGATTCGACAGTATTAGTGATTGTGCATCCAGCTCATTGGCACTTTGTTGTTTTCTTTCTTTTGAGGTGGGGATTGACCATCGAAAGCTATTTTCCTGCTTTTCAAAAGCTTTTGTTGGCTCACGAGAATGCAGTGAGAGGACACAAGGGATGTGGGGGAAGCTGTTGGATGTTTGTGCACATGTCCCCTTTGAAAACACTCTTGTGTTTCACATGACTGCCACATGCAAACAGTCAATAAATACAGCCTAACAAATACATGTATGTATTCAGTACTTGTGGCAAAAAGCCATTGCTAGTTTTGCTGTTTCAAAGACATTTACACTACTTCTTGACATTGTTGAAGGGAAAATCAACTCAACTCAACTCTATTTATAGAGCACTTTCAAACAGCCATCGCTGCATACTCAATTACATGGAGTAATTCAACATATACAACAAACAGTAAAGCAAATCTGTAATAAAGACGGTAGAAAGCACCGAACAGCAAAACCAAGAACAAATCAAGTGAAAAATGTTTCTTTACAATATGTTCCATGCACCCCCACTAATCTAAACATGCCTTTTGTGGAATATGAATTAAGCAGCAGTGTTCCACCTGTTTTTATCCATCTCAGGGGGCGGCCATTTTGTGACTTGCTGTCAACTTAAAATTACATCACAGAGCCTAAGGACTCAGGTGATGACCGATTACGGGTCAAACCCAGTACCCCAAGTACTGTAGCGCTATCACTATAATAATATTGTAATAATAATATCAAGAAGCCAATTAGAAATACTGCTATGAAGATTTTTACACTTTTACACTCACCATTGCTCTGAGGGGATTCAATTACAGTGATCCCTTGCTACTTCGCGGTTCACTTATCGCAGTTTCAGTGCATCGCGGATTTTTCAAAGATATTTATAATTTTTTTTTTTAAAAAACAACAGCAATTTGCGAAAATGCCGCTAAAGGTCCACGAGAGGCAGCGAAAGTCAGCAAAACAACTGCGAGTCACATAGAGCAACATATACAGTACTACGTGTTTATGTTTACTGTATTTTGTTATTTATACACTAACCTAACTTATACATCTTATACATGTATAGATATATATTAGTACAGTATATAGCATTAAGTAATGTTAATTATGATAAACATTTACTTCTACATGCATGTATACCATTAAATATTATAATTATTATATATACTCATACACATGTACATATACCTATTCATATACCAATTCAATTCAATACCTATACGGGGGGGTGGTACCTACTTTGCGGATTTTCCTCTTTCGAGGTGGGCGAGTGATCACTGTCATGAACTTCAGGTCATATCTGAAGTTTGAACTGTTTGAGGCACTTAAGTCTCAAGCAAAAATATGGATTTTTTTTTTATTTACACACTGTATAATCTTACATTTATGTACAGAGAATAACAAATGTTTTTGGTTTAAAAATGTGTTTTTACATACACCATTACATATACTGTAACTGCATATTCACTCATGACGGAAGCAGTAGGTCAAGCTTTTTTGAACCATTATAAAAAAATTAAAAAAAACGTCCAAAAAGGACTGCCTCCCTCACACAGCCTCTGCAGAGTCTGTGTGTGTGTGTTTTTTTACAGTACAATCTTTTAATATTTTCATTATGAATATTGCACTACAGCTTGATTTGAAGAAAATTGTCAGTTGGATCGATTGAGTCTTTTCCTAAACTCGTTCGGCCCCAAATCACAAGGCAGTCTACCGAGCAACACAAACACATACGACACTCCGCATACATTTGCATCACTTTAACCCTTTCATGCACCAATAATGATAACCTGTAAACTGATGACACGATCGGCTGTCCACTGTAGTGACCGCTGTCCCTGAAAGGGTAAATTAACCTTGGTTAATGCATGCAGTCTGCTGAGTCATACTTTACATATGGTTATTATAACAAAATAAGCTGAATGGTGGCCTCATACTTTTTATGCTGCATTGTATTGATTTAGGGGTACGCAGCTGAAGAATTTGCATGGGTGAAATACTACTCACACCCGGATTAAAACAGGAAGTATGAATGTATGTGTCTTTAAGCCAGATCAGAGTCCTTAGAGATAACAAGATGACAGCCTATTTGTCTCACACCGTTAACTGAGAGCCTTGTAGTGGGGACAGAGAGGGGGGGCGGGGGGTTGGGATGTGTGGAAGTGATGTGCACGCTTTCTCCGCTCCTTATATTGATAGATGGCTCCAAGCACTGGCATAACTTTAACACAGAAACTCCTGAAGCTAGTTTTACAGCCAAACTAAGGGCCAGGGCCTGAATGGGTCTGTGGTTGAGTAAAAATTCTGTTCGCCATTTCATTGATGGTCAAACAGGTCTTTCTTCACTTTTGAATTCATGTTTATAGTAATAAATACACGTCTCGTGCCTTTGTACAATTCAAATAAAAGTTCCAAACCTTTTTCATTCAAAACGTTTGATTTGCGCTCACCCCTTACCAAAATAAGATCTCATTTAAGATTATATAGTGTACGTTTATATCAAATGTGTTGTTTGTGTGCATGCCAACTCCAATCTATTTCATGAAATGTGGGTCGAGGGAGGAACCGCATTTCTAATTTGGGACTTCAGCTGAAAAAGTTTGTCGCTGGTGGTGGTTTTGGACGGGCGGGTGAGGGGCGCCCGAGACATCAGTGGGCCACACATGGCTGTAATTTAATGGAGAATTGCCTAGTGGTTCCTGTGCAGAGGTAAACACGCCAATAGTCAGGCTTTTGTTATTGCAGGACTATGACAACTGCCTCCATCAATAAACAATAGAGTGTTGTGTTGTGGGCCAGGGGCACAAAGAGTCACTGTATGAAGAGAAGTCACCTGTGTCCGCCTCTCGCTTTCACTCATGGTCACACTCACATTCTACATTGTTTCAAAATTCAACAACCGCCTCCAATCTGTTGCTTTTAATGAGCGCTATTCCAGCCGTTTATGTGGCTGTTGAGCACAGCATTATCATTCCTGAGATACCATGCAAAAAATATGGCCCTGATTGCTGTTAAGCAGTATAGGGCTGGGGGGGGGGGGGGGGGGGGGGCAATGAGGTCATGACAAACAAATCCTTGTGCTGCAAAATTAACAGGAAGAAAAATGAGAAAGTGCAGTTATCTCATAATATTTAGTCTAACTGTTGATTCCCTTGCAATGTGACTTTTAATGCCACGAGCTATTTTTTAAGTCGATTAATAAAAAATATCTAATAGGTCAAGAGGAACATTTAAAAATTAAGGGTTACAGTAGGTTGAGCAACAGGTGAATATTCTTTCTGAAACGTCATAGCTATAAATTACAATATATGGTAAAATCCGGACTGGGCGAGTTTTTATCGGCCAAACTTCAAAACAAAAAATGGAAATCTCATCAACATGATGTGCTGAAAAAAGACAAAACAAAATTTCTTAAAACTGCAGAAAAAAATGCATTAAGGGACACATATGTGAACAGCTTCATTTATGATTAAAATTGACTCTTGAACCAGTGTGATCCCTTTACAGTAACGTACATCCTGGACGTGTTGCACCCGGATTCTGCCTGGGAAGGCCAGAACTGAGATTCAAACCCCGAAGCTCAGAACTATGAGGCAGACATGTTAACCACTGCAGCGCTGTGCGGACCTACAACAGTCACAATAATGTTAATAATCCAAATTTTTGACACACAACAAGCTTGAGTCATACAAGAATTTTGAAAGGCTGCGTTTTACAATCCACAAAATAAAGTGGTGTTTTTTTGAGAGTGTCAGAGCCAGAGTGGAGATGAAACTGGCCGAATTGGAGGCCTTATAAAACAAAGAGATAGAAAGAAGTGGGTAGTCCCCATCAAGCTGTGAGTCAACAGGGGGGCAATCCCTCCATCCAGAGCTGCAATCTGCTGCTGGGGTCATAAACATTTACAGGGTGGGAAATGTTGGGGAGACAACACAGCTCTCTCCTTCTACTTTGTAATTAGCTCACCAGAATGCACAATGGATGCTGTTAAACGGCTTCTTTCCATGCTTTCATTTCAACTCAAGCCTCCAAAAAGGCAAACTGGACAAGCAGTGCATTATGAAGTGGATTCCCACAAACTTGTGGTTCAGCATCTGCAGATTCAGGATTAAAAAAAAAAGTCTTTTTTAGGGGGGGTGGGCTTACTTTATTCCCACCCATTCAAGAATTTTTAGGGGGGTTGGGTTGAAAAAAAAAATCTATTGTTTTGAATGCATTCATAATAGCCGTCAATTAAACACATATTTTTGCTATTCGCAGGCTTGCCCAGTCCCCGTTGCCCAGAGAAAAGTGGGGACTCGCTGCACATACCACTTTCAATTTAATCCACTGCAAAATATTGCATAATAAATAGAACATTACCATGAAATTAACAGCAACAAAGCATCGTGACAAAGTGGGGTAGCAATTATACAGGTGACCATCAGGAAAAAAAAATCTAATCTAAAACAATAAAAATAGCTATTTGAGGAAACATTATCACAATATTAACGAATGAAAATACAATAAAATGATTGCAACGGATAGTCAGTGACAATGCATGGCAAGGGGATCATTTCAGGAATGAACATGAGCAAAATGCTCAGCTCCAATGTCAGCTGGAGTGTGTCGGGGGTGAACCTGCCTGCCATACAAAAGCAAGACAAAGCAACAAAAAGCACTTGGCTCTCAATGTGCTTAAAAAAAGACACCTGGTGGGTTTTCAGCCCCTTCAGTGCTTTACAGCAGCCACCATTGAGAACCTCCTGAAAGCAACTCTTAATCCCCCCCCAACTGTAGCTCGGATCATTCAAGACTTGCTCCACTTCTTTTTAAATGAAAACAACATTCTCAAAATGTGCATCACCATGTTTGGGCAACAAAAGTGACCAGAAGATTTTTTTGGGGGTCTTTTTTTCCACTCAAGTTCCAAGAGTCAACGTGAGCGGAGTGTTTCAGCCACAAGGATGAAGTGAGTGTATTGCGGTTGTCAAGGCAACCACTGAAATGGCTTCCAAGCAGAACAATAGTACCTACCAAATACCCACATCTGCTGTGCACCCAAACCGCCCCCCACGCCCCCAATCTGATTTATCGGGATGTTCTGCCAATTACTTTTCCCGTCCCGCATTCCCTCTTCTGAACCGCTGACAAGTTGGTAGAAAGGCAACAAATTTTGCCTACATCTGTTTGGAAACTGACCTTGAAATGTTAAAAATGTGCAGGGGTAAAAAAAAAAAAAAAGTAAAGAAATGTACTGCAAAATTCAGACAATGCAGACTGTTTAACTCAGCAACAAAACAGTTCCACTCTTTTATTAACTTAAATACTGCTTACGCTGAAATAGATATTGCATGTTTAAGGGAAAGCTATCATTCCGTGCAAATCCGCGGGTGCTGAACTGCGGATGTGCAGGGGCTTGCATGTAGTTTTAAGTTGCAATATCACTAATCACCACTAGATGACAGACATGTCTTAGTTGTGCTTACACTGGGTCTTAGACCTTAGGCTTCAACCTGAGTAGGCCTAATATTTTTCTGCGGATTTGGAATGATATGCAGGACATAGTGCCTCAATAATATTACAATTTTGCATGAGTTAATTTGCCCCCCAGCCCCCAGTAGCACTGTTGAAAAGTTGTGTTCAAAAGTTGACCATCCTTGCACTAGACTATGATGGAGTCAAAACAATGTGTTCTCATAGCCTTGCAAACCTGAGTAACAAGAAATGCAAAAAAAAAAAAAAAAAAAACCCCTCCTTGTCGGTGCTTTTTTTCAGGTTAGACTGAGAAATTGAGAAAACCAGAAGCTTGTGGTTTTTAGGCTAATACAAGACACAAAACATACGCCGCAAATCATTCATGGAGCTGACAACATCAAGCATTTATCTTACTGTAAATAAGGCCATGGCAAATATCTTGCTTCTTATCTATGTTCAAATGAAGAGAGTAAAGGCAAACATGATCCTGAAAAACTAATACTCAAGTGAAAGACAGATGCCTGCGAAATGTACTTGAGTACAGTAATGAAGAATTTATGCTTGGTGACTGCATTGTATATATCGTCTATATGTTTATACTGTTTTAGACTACATTGTCTTTCACTGTTTGCTGAGGATTGAGAGAAATAAATTTCATCCATGCTACATGTCAATGTATGCATATTTGACAATAAAGTTGAACCTTGAACCCCAACACTGTCATGAAAAAAAAGCACAATATGACTCCTTTACGGTAAAGTGTAGTTATTTAAGGAGGAGCGGTTATAGTGAAGCCTTCCTCCTGAACTGAGTGGCGTCATAAAGAACAAGTCTTTGTCCTTCCCTTTGTGTCCGAACCTGTGTGACTTGTTTGAATGGCTGATCAATAACCTTCTTTGCTGTCAGCTATGAGGCGCAAACACTGAGCATTCACATGCATGCGGGCCACTTACTTGACAAGAGCAAGGGGGATCCTCACCCCCCACATCTATATTGATTAAACAAATTTGCCACAAATCATTTTACAAATGCCCGGCGGGAGGGCTGTTGAGGTCGGGGGAAACAGTCCATTCATGGTTGCACCCCACCACCCACACCACCACAGGCCCGAGGTCTGACTCTTGGCTCGTTTAAGCACACTGACAGTCTCCGATCCCGTCACTCATCTCCACGGTGGCCTTTGTGCTTGCAACTTTAGCTGATTTTTCAGTGGAGGTCGGGACACACACACAAAAACACACACACGCTAATAAAGTGAAGGGTCCTTAACATCATCATCATCTGGGAAGGCTTACGAAGTACTCAAGAGCAAACAACAATTTTGCTAAATAAATGCAGGCCTTATTTCGCCACATACAAGATAAGAACCATACTTGGTTTCTTGAGTCGGTGCATAATCACTACATTGAAAAATATACACAGCACTAGAAAAACAAAAGAATAAAGAGATGACTGCAGAATGAATGGTTTCTCTATAAGTTCGAATTCAATGAAATGTACATTAAGACTTTAAATTGTCCAGAGCTGTGATCTTCAGCGTGAACGCTCGGTTGTCTGTATGTGTCCATCCCAATGTGATTGGCTGCTGACGAGTCCAGGGTGTGACCCCACCCCTTGCTCAAAGTCAGCTGCAACTGGCTCCTGCTCATTCGTGTCCCAAATGAGGACAAACAGTATAGAAAATGATGGATGAATAATTAAACTTCATGGAAATAATAAGAGCTGGTGCAAGCGCAACTAAGCGATATCTGCCATCTTGTGGTGAATAGTGATATTACAAACCAAAACATACAGAGGGTACTGTGTCATCCTGTGAATCGCAAAGTTCATGTATAATGGATGGCCAGTTAAATGCATTGGCGTTTTTATTTTGTACCCTCCTCCCCTGTAAAAATCTTCCAAAAAAAAGCTGATAAAACTACAGAATGTATTTGCCACGAAAAGTGCCATCCCCCCAAAAAATAGGCAAAGCCACAAGTACGCAGGAGTCCACTGGAAGTACGCTTATAATTCTCCACCGTCTCAACTGTTTTGTTTTGTTTTTGTTTTTTTAAATAATCGAGGGGCCACTCTGTGACAAAGACAATCAAATAAAAAGGAATAGAAAGGTTCTTGTATTACAGTTACGGACAGTAAATCATTAAATCCAATGTAAATATGGTACATAAGAGTTGCAAACAACATTAAATCCTGATGTAAATATTTTACATGGAATATTGTTGCTGCTGAGTGTTATTACTTACGATGTGCAGTCTTGTAGTTTGTGAGTATCTGATGTGTGATCTTGTGTATTATTTGAGGCGTTCACGCAATGGATATCACATCTGGATGCCTGAGCCGCAGTTTAAAAATGAAGGGCAGCCAATCTGATTGATCATTTGTAGGGTTGGAAAATACTCCTCTACCTCCAATACCTCACTCAGAAGTTCTATTTTTTTTTCCAGCAGGCTTGGAAAAAAGGGCATGGTGGATGGGCTCAATGGGAACTGATGAAAAGAATAAATGGGTAATGGCTGAAGCAGCTGTGTGACTGTTAGTGTGTGTGTGCGGGTGTATTTGAGGTCCCCGGAAAAAAAAAAATAAAAACATCTCCAGGTTCCAGGGTGAAGTTTATCACCTTCAGCAAGTTTACCAAGTGATGCTGTGCTCGTCATAGGACCCTGAACAGGTCACCAGAAACTCAATCCAAGCGAGCAGGCCATTGCTCATAAAGACGCCAGTGCAGCGAGTTACGGCGACCCCACGACACGCGACTCTTCGCCCTGCTTCCCGAAATGCTCCAACACCATCACTTGCACTCATCAGGTTAGGAAAGAAATCATTTGGACTTTTTGGGAGTGTGCGAATTTGCATGTTCTCCCCATGCCTTGGTGGCTTTTCTCCGGGTACTCCGGTTCACTCCCACGTTCCAAAACCATGCATGGCTGGTTAATGGAACACTGTAAATTGTCCACAGGTGTGATTGTGAGCACGAAGGGCTGTTTGTCTAGGTGTGCCCTGCGATTGGCTGGCAACCAGTTCAGGGTGTACCCCGCCAACTGCCCGAAGACGGCTGGGGTAGGCTTCATTGTGATGGATATTTCTAAGAGAGTAATGTATTTAGTAATATTTATGAATTCAGGGTTAGGTTCAGCAACAGTCAGATGATGATGTAGTGAAATACTCACCTGAATTGTGAGTGGGCAGCAGGCACAAGTGATGGTGTGCAAGTGGGTCTGAATGGTTGTTCATCACAAAATATGCCCTGTGAACTGACTGGGCATATTTGGGGTGCCGTCTGCCTTTCACCAAAGTTAGCTGGGATAGGCTCCTGCGACCCTGTTCAGGATAAGTCGTGTTGAAAATGAATGGATGGATAAGTTCAGCAACAGGTGGATCATTGTGATAATTTCCAACATGTGGTAAAATCTACATTGCACAAGCTTTTATTGGTCAAATTTGAAAACCTGATGTGCTCGAAAAAAAAAACTGAAGACAATTTTTTTTAAATCAGTCAAAACCACCATTAGGGACACATAAAGTCATCTCTGATTAAAATTTACTGTTGACCAGTGGAATTAAATCATATATGTGACAGTCATATTTTAGCTTTTTGCCCATGAATAAGTTCAAAAGACTCAGTTTCAATCCGGTGCAGTTTGACTTTCCTTGACAGTACAACGGACCACCAAATCAATCACGTTACCTCTGAAAGCAACCCTATGTTAACCTAATTCGATTGATGTTTGTGGAGGTGAGAGGGAGTTGAAAGTGTTTGCAAGCGGCACCTTTCAAAGTTCGGTTCCCTACAAATCAGATATTCTGTGTTTATTTCTGAATCTGTATTTCTGTTCGGGTTATTGTTTTAGATCTTTGACTCAGTAAATGTTGCGGGGTTTGTAGCGAGTGACCAACGTACTCTGGACACTGGCTTGGAAGTATCAGAGCTAGCTCCCTTACCTCCTGCACACGATGAGATAAATAAATATACTACTCATTCTTGCCTTGTGCAGATTTTTCTCATAAAAACCCCCTTTGATAGTCTCGCCATCTGGGCCCACCGCAAAAAAGGTCCTCATAAAAAGAGGCCCAAATAAGGTTCAGGGTCACTCCCGCCCTAGGTCAGGGGCCTTGGAAGGTTGTTCTAGTGGACTTTACTAAAGTTGTCGGCTCAGATCCTTTCTGACAAATTAAAGCACATTCTTGTCTTTTAACAAGTACTTCCTGACAGTCTGGAAATTGGTTTACAGGGAGGGCAGAATATATAAGTTTCATTCCATAAGCCATACATCACACAAAGTTACTTCATAGCTTTGTATTAACATTTGAAAAGCTCCTTTCCAAAACATAATAAAGGCCAAAAATAAATCATCTTTCCATGCCATACGCTGACTTTAAGCTGCAACGGAAGTTTGAAATTTGCAAATTGCATTTCCATTCCAAACTGCTGTAAACGCCATCCCTGTTCTGGCAGAACACGTCATCTCCTGTTCAACCAGTGAGCGTTCAAGCTGCATTGTAAACAATCCAACGACGTTGCACTCTAAATCAGAGCTTGCTTTGCTTTCCCTTTCAAAACCACAACCATTTTGTCAGGAATGGCCTGATAGCCAGAGAATGGACCTCCACATAGATGTCAATGTTTGAGAGCAGCCGCACAGGCTTTTTTCCAACAAGGTGGCACAAGTAGACAATACACAGCAATTTAAAAGAAACAATGACAAAAATGTTGTCATGAGAACAAAAACGGCGCATGGTGGACAGAGCTACAAATGAAGGAAGTCACCAAGAAAAGCAAAACAAAAGAGCTATCTAACGCGGTTTAAGCTATCAAAAAACAGAAGGACAACTTCTTAGTGGCACTTAAATACACAAACCTTAAGTGCTGTACAACTGGAAACAACGAGGCTGGACACAACGGGAAAAAAGAGGAATGACAAGCAGCAAAACGGCAAATAAAGCGATACTCCGGCACCTTCCTTTATTTGGAGCTGAACTAAAATACTAGCAAATGTCATACTGTTCTGTCATTTTCTCCAAAAATTGCATCTTTACTCAATTCTCCATTACAATGACTTTATTTTTGAATTTCTTTTCTTTTCTTTTTTTGTTATTATGAGCATTTTAGGATTTCTGCGAAGCAGGGAGAAAGCAACCTCAAGAGTATATGTTGTTTTTGTTGTATTGCTGCCTGGTCTACCCATATGAATTTCTGCATTTGTCTGATTTTGGAAAAAATGTAATTTTATAATCAACTTCATAGTTGTAGAATTTGTCAATTCTTGTTGAACATGATCAGACCGAGACGATATATTTTCAGGTTCCAAATTGATTTACGTGGTTGAGAAGAGCTCTTCATTTGTATGTGCAATCGTGCGGTTCTATTTCCTCATGAGTTAAAATCGATAAACTTGACACATAAGCTGCCAAACGTGGTTCCTAGCAATTAAGCGCTCCATGTTAGTTTTACTTCATTTTTTTTGTCTTGAGACAAAAGCATTGGCCACATGTGGTTGAACAAAGAGCCTTTAGTTAACACATAGTACATTAAAGGTGCAATGACAGCCTGTCATTAACCCTGACCCGTCTTTGTCTCGGGCCCAATGTCCACAGGATGAAAGGCTACTGCCCAACTTATCTTATGGACCCATTTAGTGAGCTGCGGGGCTGTGTCAACGCACAAAACCTACATGCTAACACAATACAGACAGTGTGACGTTCCCATTTCGGCAAAAGAGGTTTCACAAGTTAGAAGACAAGAATGATCCACGTTATACACATTTCAATTTGATCAACGAAAAACATCCACAAGGGCATGTACAATATACTCTGACAATTCTCACACTTGTTTTAGCCAAATATTAAAAACATCTAAGGAGGTCACAGAGCATGCCAGAGATTCCAATTGGCAGCCACATTTTGAAGCACGTTTCAATTGTTGCTTGCCTCGTGTATTTTTTCATGCTGCTGAAAATCCTCTTGAAAGGAATCATCATCTCATCTGCAGAGTTGTGCTCTTCCGGTACCATTTGCAGGCACTTCTCTCTGAAAGAATAAAGCCATGGAGGACAAGGAAAAAAACAAACAAACATCTTGAAGCTTGAAAAGGGGCCGCAGATGGGGCCAGTTTGCAACAAATATGGCAAGTGGGCAAATTTAACCCAATCTGGTGCTATATAATGTTAGATAGAATAATGCAATCGTCAATTTAATAAAATGAAGCGCTGCAGTTTGAAGAAGTTCCATACAGAAAAAAAACCCAGGATGGTCCAAGCGCATTTTGTCCAGAGTTAACCGAGTGTTTGTCTGGATAGTCTCGGAAGATTGCGAGTAGCCAAGTCAATTGCTGAGCAAAATTGCTGTTTCTGCTTCTGTTAAGTTCTCAAGCACAGTCACGACAGAAGGTGAGCACATCAAAGTCTCCTTCAGGCAGTTCAAGGGGAAAGAGAACTGCTTCAAAACATTGAAAGAAAGAGTTGCTAGGATACATTATAGGGAGATGGTTGATGTCGGATAAACAGTGATGGAAAGTTAGAAGGGAAATGGAGAAGAGGAAGAAGAAGAAGAAGAGCTGTACCACTTGGTACTCCTGAGAGAGGAAGGCAGTATGGAGAACTGAAAAGGATAACAAAGAGCGAGAACAACTAAAGGGTTTGATGCAAAACAAGTGAGAGCGAGGCAAAAAGGAAGAGTCTTGCAGAATGCTGAGCGACGTTTGGCGTATCAAGTCAGTGCATTTACTTGTTTACAGCTACTGAACTGTGAACCAAGTCAGAAATAGCACTTAGCAGCGGCCAACCATTTCCCCACAACCGCCTGCCACCTGATTGACAAACATTGTTCGACCCTCCTCTTCGACCATTGCGGCGTGGCGCAAATGAAGTCGTTAGTTTGAACTATCCCGCGATCAAACTCCAAAAAGAAATACGAGGTAAAGCAACGATTCATCCTTTGGTCTAACCATGGCATGAGGCACAGGTGTCAAATGGATCGAAATTTGATCTGCCCACTGAAGAAAATTATGTGCACCTGTTTCATCATACCTGCTCAAATATGAACCAAAATGGCAATTTTTCTTCACTTGTTGTTCAGTAATTACCAGTATTTTCATTTTATTTTATTTTTTACCAAACCCTCTTTTATAAACTAAACAATAGGTGAACTCTCAAATTTATACATGAAATAACCTGAAGGGGGCACATAAGTGATTATACATATACATACTTTCACTGTCATAACGGCCCTCTGAAGGAATCCATGACTATATTGTGGCCTGCAAAAAAACAAAACAAAAAAATTTAATTTGATGCCTAAATCATAGTGGCACCTGTAGCGGACGCATGCAACAAGCAGTCAAATGAATCGTTCTCGTCGAGGTTTAGTGGGCTGAACAGGTCATAAACACATGATCCCTCCATCAAAAGGTCAGCTTTCCACCAAGTGTGAGTCTCTTCCCTTCCGGCAGGCTTGCATTCAAAGAACTATTTCAATACAGGTGCAGATGTGAGACAAAGACAAAGACGAGTGCTTGGCACGACACAGATGCAAATTTGTCTTGTGACCATTGTGTGACCTTCGGGAAGACACATTCATGCTCACGCTCCATGCTCCACTCGCTTCCCAGAAAAGCTTCTGCCGGATGATACACAGACACGAGTGTCCAGTTTCAAGGAAAATCACAGAGACAATAGTTGGGAAACGATGAGCTCCATTAAACATGGCTGAAATGGTCAGCCATCGCTAACGCATATGCCACAGGTGGGAACCGCGACCGGAAGTTTAATGAGAGATGCACAGCTTGGAGTTGACCAGATTGTCTCTCACCGGCCTTCCTCCATTTGTTTATATTGGATATGTGGATGTGAAATTGAATCCATAGGAGGGCGGGAGCAATCAAAACAGAATATATTTAATATTAAACATTAAAAGATGGCATATCGTTTTCTCAGAACTGAATCCAGAGATATGATCAAGTCACAAAAATACAAGTCTCAGGTCTTTAACCTTCAAGTCTCAAGCAGTCCAGAATCATTTTTCGCGGGCAAGCCAAGTCATAGGTTATCTAAAGTCCCTTGATAAGTCAAGTCCCCTTATTAATGCAGTCTTTCCTGCGGTGTCTGGTCTTCTTTTTCTGAGAGAGAAAGAGAGAGAGAGAGAGAGAGAGAGAGAGAGAGAGAGAGAGAGAGAGAGAGAGAGAGAGAGAGAGAGAGAGAGATAGAGAGAGAGAGACCAGGACGCTTAAAAAAATGGTACTGGCCGATTTATCTCACCTGTCAGTCTTTATAATCCTTCTCAGTGTAATGTGTACTCCAATTTAACGCCACTTCATAACGCAACTATAGTTATCATCGTGTACAGCAGTTTCAAATCTGAGTGTCAATCTGTTCAGGATAAACAGTGTTGAAAATGGATGAATCATTCCATAGTCTAATCATACAGTCAATTCTCAATCAAATGGTCCCAACGCTTAAGTTCAATAGTGGTTTACTTTTTCTTTGTTTCGGGGTTAAGGATGCCATTCGCTAGCACTGAAAAGGCATTGTTTGTGCTTTAGAATATGCTTGAACACACTAGGCTTGAAGAATAGCAGATTAACCCATTCGGGGACAGCGGTCACTACAGTGGACAGTTTATCAAGTTATCAGGTTACAGGGTGCAGGAAAGTGAAGTGTTGCAAAAATTGGTTGTAAAATCCTGATCCGTGGGATTTCGAGAAATCCAAAATATCATTTTGAAACATGAACCCCATTTTAGTTTGGTTGCTGAGGACGTGTGCTTACACAGATATTCATGTTTCAAATTCTGTCAACTTCTTTGGAACAGCCTGTTGTTATCAACTTCCATAATATCCGCCATCAGAGTCGTTTTGTTGTAAAAGTGCAGTGCCATTAAAAAAAGTGTACTTAACAACCTCCCCAATGTTCACACCAAAGCTTTACAGTACACAGAGAAGGAAAATAAATTTAGTGTCATGTTCGATGGCGTCAAGTTTTGGTCAGTCGAAAAGAAAGCAAAATTCTTTCATGACTTATAATCAGCATGACTATTAAGGGGTGAAAACAAACAAGAGTTGTGCCTGGGGGGCTTCATGAGGGAGAGGCTTCATCTGACCACACTGTTATTAATCTCTGCTAATTGCGGCCTCTTCTGTTGAGACGTCCTGCAGCTGTACTTATGGTGGCTAAGCCTGCGTTTATACTGCCAGGAACTCACCTCCCCACAACCCCCCAATCATCACAAAAGCCTTTTGGTTCAAACAAAGTATGAATGTGAGATTTCTATCAGGAATACGCAATAATCTCTGTGAATTTTTCCTTTGGCCAGCACCTGCTCTGCCAGGCAGGAAGTGACGAGAAGGTTGACGCTTGCATTCCGTGAGCTGATCTGAGCTGATCTGAGCTGGGCAGTGATGGAATGCATGATGGTAGAATAATTGGTCTCTCACTCCTCTCCGGCCACTTAGTTAAAAGGGATTCAGATGCTTTGGGATCACTCTGTGCAAGCACCCCTCCTCCCATGGGGCAGGAGAACATGAGAATTGGGGGATGGGGCTTTGTTTGACTTGGGAGGGCTGAATTTGGAAGTTGCTGGAAGCATTTACATACAGGGGTCAGACTGCACGTGCTTATCTATTTCATTCAAACGTATTATTTCACTGAACTAGAAGCAAAGAAAACAACAACAAAAAAAAAAAAACCCCAGCAACAACACAACACATCATTTAGAACTCCCACTAAATCACTTTTGAGTCATTCTTTTCGCAGATCACACTAAATACCGTTGTCAGAAATGTTAAGAAAAAAGTCCACGCAAAACAGTCGTGCAATATAAAGTACACTATTTCAGTTGAAGTGAAATTGTTCAAATGTACATGTAACATGAAAAAGTCAGAATGCAATTTATTCTAAGGGGTAAAAAATAAGTATTATAACTTATTTCTAATCATAATTATGCTGTCATCTTTGATACAAGATTTTTTATTTTTTTGCTCCTATGACATCTATTTCTCTGAGATTTTAACTGTTCCATGATTTTTTTTTTTTTGCATTTAGTTTCTTTGTGACTTAATGTAGAAAATGGGGTCCCAAACCACGGGTCATAGAAGGGTACTGGGCCACACAGGGAGGCTGAACAAACTTCTTGCTCTACCCCACCTTTTTTTTTTTTTTTTTTTTTTTAGCAGAGTGTGCTTGGCTGATGGCCCATCCCCGCAACTCGTGGCCGCCTAGGCCAGGGGCGTACCCCTGTGGCCGATTTCAGAAGGGCCACTAATGAGTCGCCAGGCTCCATAAATGAAAGGGTAAAAAATACACTATTCGTTTTTGAACAAAACATAGCAGCGCTCATCAAAAAGCCCAAACTAAACCTTTGATAGACAGATAAATAAATAGATGAAAAATGTAAATTGATCATGGTCATGGTGTGCGCTGTCATGCTGTTGTGATAATGATCTAACCTTTTGAATGTTTGCAGCCACGCCCATGCCGGCAGGGTAATTTAAACAATTTCAAGCACAGCGGTGGAGAAAGAAGAGGAGAACGAGGGGACGGAGGTAGGGGGCAAAAGGGGGACGTAGCTTTGGGACGGGGGTTGGTTATTATATCAAAACAAGCAGCAGTGCAACAGCTCTGAACACTTGGGGAGGATTAGTGCCCCTTCAGGAGGTGCGCCAGGATGAGTCAGCACTCTCACATGCTAGTGTGAGAAGGACAAAAGCTAATAAGTATACCGCTAGTAAGATTGAAAGAGGGGGGAAAAATCCCCACTGTAATTTTGTCATTAAAACATTTATAAGCTGTCTTTTTTTGGGGGGTGGGGGGGGGGTTCTTTGCTTTTTTTTTAGGTAATTACACCTCCTATTTTTTTTGGAGAACAATTTTTAGCAGCTTGTTGAGATTCACACAACTGTCAGGCAGATGTTCTCACCCACAAGGGCAACGTGCTGGCCAAGCTCTGTTCAGTGTGCGTCCAATGATTAACTTTGGCCGATTTGCTGTTTTTTTTTTCCCATGACGCAGCAAAATAATTCCATTGTAGGGAACAACAAATGGTAGCCAGCAGGGATTATCTTTGGATGGTATTTGGAATTTGCTACGTATTTTCTAAAAATGTTTTCCCATCTGCATCCGTACTCAACTATAACCACTCAGCATGGAATATCTGGTATGAAAATAAATAACATCCCTCCTTGTGGTGTGTTCTGCTACAAAATAAATCTGCCGAGCCAGAGGGGCCCCATCTTTTCTTTCTAAAAGTGGGAAATCCATTGGAAATGATGCTAAAAGCAACTTCCAGTCTTTTCAAGCCAAGTCACAGTCGGATGAAATAAGATGACTCACATCCTCCAACAAGATGCGCGTGTTGAGTCACACCTCCTTATATCCACAAATTGCGGTCGGCTGCTCAGGACCAACTCGAATTATCCCGAGCGGACGTGTCAACAGTGAACGTCTCATCTTAGGGTCGTGCTCTTATCTGTGAAGCCATGCCAGACTTATCTTCCCAGGAAGAACTGTATGTGAGCAGAAACAATTGGCCTGATTGAGAACATTCCCTGAAAGGAGTCAGGTTACTCGGGATGCAATTAATAGAAGAAATCTGTCTGCGATGTGACCGTTGCCACTCCAGTAACGGCGCATCGGATACATGAACTAATGAATTATCTGGAGTGGAGATGTGACAAGAGGAAGTTGCCCGAGGCTGAGTGTTGTGGGTTAAATCCTGACTAAAGAGTGCAGGTCAGATGACCTATTTTTTTTTTCCCTCCGGGAATAATCACATTTAACCGCCAGCTTGCCCCTCCCAAAAAAAGAAAATCACTCATTTCCATTTGAAGCCTCCCACCAATAAATGAATGTACAGCCATACACGGATCACCTCCCCCCACAAGGATGCAATTAGCCTAACAAAGACAATGCTAATCCGGCGGCTAGTATGAGCGCACGGGTGGGATGCATGTATAATGAAGGCCTCTCACATTCTTACTGCCCAACTAGAACATTGACAAACGTCGCACCTACGAAAGACGGCTTCCTGCCACCCCCCGCCACGCGACCGCTGGGCCTGTGTGAAAATATGATTAGGAACCATTCATCAAAGTTTGCAAACTGATGCAATCTGAGGCCCGTTATCAGACCACCAGCAGATTCATAGCTGGGGGTGGAATCACAAATGCTAATAAAAGAGATGTCTGCAACACATTCCAAGAAGCCTTGAAAAACAACAAGGACCTTCCCCCCTAACCCCCAACCCGACTATCAGACCACCATTCGGGGGAGGCACACTGTATTACGGGAGCAAAAATACTGTATTCAACTATTATATGCAAATATATAAACATGCAACTGTACTGCACTTTAAAACTCTTATGTTGTGGGTCAAAACAATCGGATTTAATGTTTAAAAATCTATTATAATTTCAAAAAAATCTGTTTATTTGTAGATTTGATTAAACAATGTTTTAAGTGGATGAGGTTCATGCTGGTACAATTAAATTGTATTTCTTTTTCAAATTAATTTTGCACATATTTTCTTTTTTTTTTTAATGTATTTTGTTTTCTCATAAACGTGCATCTCATTTTGCTGGTTTCAGTATGCTAACGCCAATACTTACAACGCAGCTGACAAAAGCTAAAAAGTCCATGATTACATTCCGAAGAAGTGTTGATTTATTCCCATAAAATGCCCATATACACAAAACAGTTTTTATTTTACGAGTCAATCATTGAGGGCTCATTTATGTTTACACCTTGTTGCTTACGAAAATTTAAGTTCTATTGTAAAACCGGTTTATGATCTTCACATCGTGCTGTGTCATCACACTGTCGTTATCCGGGGGGGGAAAAAAACAATCACGTGACAAACAAAGAGCATTTTAGATGTTGAAAAAAAACAGCAATTTGATCCCGTCCGAGCAGAAAGCGCCCCTCATTTTGGGAAGTGTGTTTGACTAAGGTGTGGATCCATGTCGGAAACTTTCCACTGAACTGGAAGTTTCGGGTGTCGCCGTCTGTCTCTCTGTCTGACCGATGCATTGACTATGCTGGAGTCTCACGGAATTCATCAGCCATTGTTTTCCAAGCGCAGGCATTTTATGATGTCACCGCAAACATAAGCTTTGTCCTCCGATGAAGGATCAGCCTGCGTTTGTGCCCTGCCGGGGTCAAACAAACAGCAAATATGACTCGGCTCAATGGGTGTGTGTGTGTGGGGGGGGGTTTGCAGGCATTTGTGGAATAAAAGTCTAGCCCACACAAGGGCTGTTAGGGAACGTGTACGTCGTAGCTTTAGCTTGGCCTCGAAATCATGCACGCTGGTCAGCAACAGAGAGAGAGAGAATCGTATCCATTGAGCCACTTTTAGTGTGCGGAATAGGATTGGTTCATATCCACTGTGTAGCAACATATGAAAAATGGACTTTTAAACGATTACAAAAATCATTGGGGACTCAGACATCATGTGTGAATTGATACAACCGAGAACGGTAATCTCTTGACTTGAGCGTGCTTCGATTTAGGAATAAATAGCCATCATTGTACCGATTTTGTGGGGGGGTTTTTGGCTCTGTGCCATTCAGAATTTGTCCAAATCATGATGTCACAAGTCGGCAAAATTAGATTAAAATATCTCCGCAGAGTTTCCTCGCCCATGACTTGGCAGCTAAGCATGGGCAAAGATCCGACATTTTCAAGCAACTCAATGTTGACACTAGCGCCTGATCATGTCAAAGTAATGTCTTCATGAGTGACAAATGCAATTGATTTTTCAAGGCCACTGCGGGTTTTTTTCGAAACTATTAGTGGTTCTTCGCCCCCAGTCGTCATGGGAACAAAACACAAGATACTGAAGCCCTAGTTGTTCCTGGTGCTGCGAACAATATATTTGTTAAATTCCGTCCTCTGAAAAAAATAAGGAGACATCACATTTGTAGCTTTCTGACCAGAAGAGCCCAAAAAAAAAATCTTATCTCAAACCCCCCAACCACCAGCCCATTGCTGCCTGCCCCGTTCCTGAAAATGAGCCTATCACAATGAAAACAAGGATGTTTCCTGGGTCTGACCCTGAAGGTCCATGAATAACCAAGCATGACAACAAGTTGAAACCCCAGGAATTTATCTAAAGTACCAGAAAGTTCTGATTATAAGCCGCAACATTTCCCCCAGCTTTATCCCTTGAAGCTTCAACAAAGCAGCAGCTTAGGAGATGACTATCCCGCACCCAGGAGTGTCACATTCTCATCTCCTACCAGCATTTGTAAAACTCATCAAACTGTCACTTCAGCATATTCATGGCAAGAACAAAAACAGTTGATATGAAAAGTCTACACACCCCAGTTCAAATGTCAGGTTTTGTGATATTGTGCCAGATAACGTGGACGAGTCAACTGAAAAAAAAAAAAACTCACACAAAAAGAGGATAAATAGAAAGAAACTAAAATAATATTGTTACATACCATCTTAAAACTGGGATGCGCCTGTTTTGGAATGAATGGTGCCAACACACTGATGACCTCCAAATAAAGTGCAGCTGTTCTAGTGGCCTTTTCCTGGCTTTTTTTTTTTTTTGCTTTCCAGCAGAAGCCCTGAAGTTTTTGTGCTAACACTGACTGCTGTTTGGAACTGTTCACAATTCCCTCCATCTTGTCTCAGACCCCAGTTCCAGGTAAAGAAAAGCAGCCCCAAAGCATGATGGCGTCACCACGTTGCTCCACTGTTGGTATGGTGTTCTTTTCGTTATAAGCTGTGCTATGTTTGCTCAAATATACTTTTTTAGTTGTTTTTTTTAATATGGCCAAAAATGTTCAACCTTATTTTCATCGGTCCATAACACATTCTTCCACATGTTTGGGAGTTCTTGCTGTGGTCTGATGAAACCAAAGCCAATGTGTACATTCAGCTTTTAGGTCATCTAAACACTGTTCACTGTCACAAGAGGGCCAAGTTGTATGGTGGGGAATGATATGATATGATATGATATGATATGATGTCATGGGCGAACATTCATGTATTGAATTCCTCATTTCTACAGTATCCATCGTTTCTTAACATTCGGGTGCACTTTTTAAAGGAGGTGCCGTTTCTAGTTGGTATTATCAAATTGCATACTAAGGCTTTGTCAACTACAAAAGAATGGATACTGCAGATGCTGTCTGATTGAAACACTTTGAAAACAGGCAAGGTATATACCAGCTAGAGCACATACTCATGCATCTCTCTTGCACACACACACACACACACACACACACACACACACACACACACACACAATGGCTTGCATGTGTAAAGATCAGATTTCCATCATGTTTGTTTTCTTAGGATAAGGCATGTGTGAACAAAGACAATATTTTTCCTTGCTAATAGCCATCTGTTGAAACCAGAGGAATTCCCAGCATTGTTTTAACCCTTTAAGACCCAGACATAGAAAAAAAAAATCGCCTATTTTTTGGGACCACTTAGATATTGTTGTAGGAGGCCTCTGATGTAGAAATTGAAGAGGTTTTAAAATGTTTTTTTTAGCTTTTTAGGAAAATATATTCTTGCAATGGTGGAACTTAGTGGAAGAAGAAATTCCCGGTTGGACTCGATCTGTCTGTTCAGCTATAAAGAACATTAAAGCATTTGCATGCAGGATGGATTGTAAATTGAGCCCCTTAAGAGTACCTATATAACTAATAATCATGCAATAATCATAATAATAGTTGTATGAACATGTGAATTCATTGAAACCACCCAAAATCAAATATTGACATGATGTAGACCTTTTTTTTAACAATGTTCATTTGCTGTGATAGTCCACAAAGCAGTTTTTTGCCTCTGTGAAGCAGAGGTGAACTTTGCACTTGCTGCACAGCATGGCTGTATATCGTTGACCACAGTGTCTGCAACGTCCTCTCTCGGTCTTCCCTGGGAAATGTGCAACCATGTCTTGGCGAACATCCATTGGAGGGGTGAGCCACTGACCTCTTGGCAGGGGGGGAGCTTGCATCGCTTGGGGATGACCTCTTCAGAGGACGCGAAGGACTCACCAATGTCACCATCTCTGTACCTGAAGATGGTGGTCCTCTCTTTGGTGTTGCGTGCATCAGGATGAGAGAGGAAGTCTAAAGATGTACATGTACCAGCGGCGGGATTTCATTGGGAATTTATATTTGGCTGCAAATGAGTCCAGTAAATCCACGCCGCCCATGTACTTGTTGTAGCAACCAACAATGTATGGCCTCTCTACCTTAACTGTGGTTCTGGTGGCTTTGTCCCAGCGCTGAATTTTCTGCACAGGATCTGGTCTGGCAAAGGATGACACAAGTGTCACTGCTCGGTTGTCGTACCACTTTGTGGTTCCCTTCCACTCTGACATCAAAGCTTCCTCTCCCCTTTTTCTTCAAATTCTTTTCATCCTGAAGGTCGCAGTTGGGTAAGCGTACCTCTTGGGCTGTTCCCACATAGTAGATCCCATGATCAAGGAGCTTGACCATCAATGGGACACTGGTGAAATAGTCGTCGGAGTAGATCTTGTAGTTTTGACCCTCATCACGACATCGCCTGGCAGTCCAAGCTCAGATCTGACTCTCCTCCCATCAACACCTCCTTGGTAGACATCAAAGTCGCACAGTATGTCAGATATTCCAGTCCTCACCCATAATTTGAATCCCCATGGGCGTGGCTTGTACCGCATATACTGTTTGATGAACCTTCCCTTGAAAGGAATAACCATTTCATCAACAGAGTTGTGCTCTTCAGGTATCACCTGCATACATCGCTCCCTGAATGAATCCAACCATGGTCTCAGTTTCCAAAGTTTGTCCCTCTTTTCCATCTCTGGCACAGTCCAATTGTTCACAAAATGTAATGACATCACCAGAGCTTGGAATCGATTGCGGGACATCACGTCGGGAACCGGTGTGTAGCGTGTGTCTGATTCTCAATACGTGCGGATTCCAGGCATTTGCACGAGGTCCATCTTCAGGAAAATCCCAAGCATCCTCTGAATTTCCAGGATATTGGCGGTGACAGATGTCCCACTTTTTTGCAAACTGTACTTGTTTGTGTTCCTGGTCAGAGCCTCAATCATGTCATCCGTCACAAACCTTTTGAAGTACGCCAGTGGGGTGAGGAGAGACGCAGGTTTGGTGATGATCTCCGCGCCAAAAAAATCAGTTTGGGGACTGATGAAATCCCTTTTGAACCAGCGGAACCTCTCATGGGGCAAAGTGGGTTTTTTTGTTTGCAGTTGCATGTCCACATCACAATAGACTGAGGCTGGATCACTGTGTTGGTTGTTTTCTTTGCCCATTTCGCTCAAGTCACCATACTCCTCTGGATCACTTGAATCAGAGTCTATTTCCGTTTCAAAATCTCTGTCTCCATTTTGGACGGTAGCGATCACATCCTGCACACGGAAACGGTGACAACTTCTCTGCATTGGCATCCTGAAATGGGAAAAGTAAAGAATTCAAGTTTGATAATTGTAGAGAGGATAACCCCAACAAACACAGGCTCATCCTGAATGAGCAGAGCAGTGGTCTAAGTATCACCATTCAATTGCAAATGATAATCAACATTCCAATATATACACATCATTCTGTCTGAGGGCCTGTTATACTCTGTACTTATCATATAAAAAGGAAGCTATGCCCCCGCCCCCCCCCCAAAAAGCAGTTACAGGTTCACATTCCTGACTATTCCTACCTGTCCCCGAACAATGCAAGAGACTGCCACCCCCCCCGCCCCCCAAACAACCCCCAACATTCAGATCCTGTTTTTCTGTCTCCTACTTAGGTAAACACTCAAGGAAAACAGGCAAGGATCAGCTCGAAGTTACAAATTAAACTGAGGAACCTTTAACAGAAAAGCACATTTAGAACGTAGCGACACTGAACCATCAAAAATTTCAGATTTCTGCAACATTTACTTGAATATATAAGCATGTAAGAAATGCAGAGGCCTCTGGTAATTTTGGCCACCACTAAGTCTCAACGTCGCTGCCATGCAACATGGACATAACAAGCTCTAATTCAAATTTGATGACTGTTTTGCAAAATTACTTCATGTCTACATGTTCTCGACATTACAGTGAACAAAAAAAAAAAAAGATGGAAAGAGGAATTTTACTTACTTGAATCTTGAACACCCCAGTTTAAAACAAGGAGAAGAGCACCTCTGGAGCTTTGCCGACAGTATGACTTCACAGGTAGATGACTGGACCTATTTACACTATTTCCAACCAATAGCATTGTGAGGACAAACGACGGGATCCATTCAGCTATGTAAATGTGATTTGAGAGAAAAAAAAATTGCATACCCTGTTTAAAATGTGCTAAAGGTGATGTTGAAATATTACAATGTCGGGTCTTGTTTTTTTTTTTGGTTGGTCATGAAACAGATTTAACACAAATAAGATTGACATGCAGTATACAAATTTAAAGCAATATGATTTAAACCAAAGGATTAATTTGGTAAATTAGCGTCTTCTTTGGCTTTCGGTCACTCCTATTTGAAAAAGAATCAGCGGAACAATGTGGAAAGAATAAACTACAAACTGCCAAACTACACTGTGCTCCTGTTTGTATCCTTTCATTTTTTTTAAAGGTTTATTATTACCGCAATCTCAATGTTAGTTTCATTAGCACATCTATAGTATTTTACATTGTGTGTTAGCATTAAGCTAGCAGACCTTCGTAGAACATAGTTAATGTGGTTTTATTGTCAACGTCAACGGGGAATAGCTATGTGTCTAATTTCCTTTATGGGACGAATCAACTCTCTCTCTCTCTCTATCTATCCATCCATGTTAATGAGAACATGATTTTTCCAAAAAGGAGAGCTCAAGATGTAGCTGCATTGTGTTGTGTTGGAGGGGGTGGGTGGGGGTCAATTGTCCTGCAAATGTAAGCACAGGAAACACAAAGCTACATGCTGACAAGCGACGACGACGCAACTGCTTGTGTCCCTCCCCAAATCTGAAATAAAATTGATTTTTCCCAAACTTAACAATGTGTCGGAGTGAAGCACAAAACCTGATTCATTTGTTCTGAATGTTACAAAATGGTGGGAGCCTGCGTGTGTCATTACAGCGTGCACTGGCCTGGCACACACCAGATACTGTAGCATTCCTTTGTCCATTAAAGGACTTTTATGGGATTTTCTGCTCTCACCATAGCACTGCCGAGTGGCTCAACATTACACTTATTTTTTTCTGCCCACCCCCCCAGGACTTTTCCAATTGCTCTTTTTAGTCTCAAAGCAGCAACAATAACAAGACAGTGTGTCAGGATAATGCTTCCTGACAAGCTAAGAGAGATTAAAAGAAAAAGACAAAAGACAACACCTTAAAAACAGGCTTTAGCAGACTTTTTCAGCTCAAGATCCCAAATTAGAAATGTGGTTCCTTCCTGCAACTAAAATACATCATTTGTGACCTTATCAGCTAGATTTTTGAGCAATCAAAAATCTCAGATCATACTGTTGTCTAACAACAGAGGCAACAGTCGCTCAAATCATCTCAAATTTTAATGAGATTTTAAAAAACAGTTGATTGTTAAGCTTGGGTTGAAATTTAATCGGTTTTCTTTATTTAAGGGTGTAGATTGAATTTCATGAGCAATCAAAAGACATTTTGTGTGTTAAAATATCTGTTCAAACAGTCAAACAAGAGCGCATTTTTGAGGAAATTAAGTGGAAAGCAGATTTGGACATTTAAGTCGTTTGAGGAGAAAGGCAAAATTGAACATGTGTGTCATGTCACACCCCTGCACATATTTGTGGAGCTTTGTGAAATCACAAGTACACATCGTAAAAGTCGCACTACAAAGTGATGGCAAGGAGGGAAAATGCGATGACAACAAAAACCGGACCAAATGCGGTCGGTAATTCAAAGTCGGCTATGTTTTGTGAAAAAGATTCACCTCCCGGGTACACGTTAATCGACATGTCACCGTGCCAATATAGATCAGCACACAATTTATTGATTTGAAGTTTTACTGTGGCAGCAGATTGGACTAGTGGTTAGCGTGTCTGCCACACAGTTCTCAGGATCAGGGTTTGAATCTTGGCTGAGGCCTATGTCTTGAGTGTGTATGTTCTCCCACTGCATATGTGAGGTTTTTTTCCACATACGGCGGAATCCAACTCTTACACTGGAAAAAAAAAGCATGTTTACTTGACTGAAATTAATCCTTTCATGCACCAATAATGATAACCTGTAACCAGGTAACATGATAAACTGTCCACTGTAGAAACCGCTGTCCCTGAAAGGGTTAAACTAAAATCTCCATAGGTCATTCGTGGACAAAATGTGCTCTGCGGCTGGCTAGCAGCCAGTCCAGTGTACCCCTTTTCTTGGCCAAAGTTAACTGAGAAAGGCTCCTGCTCACCACAACCCCTCTGCCCACCATTAATTATGACAACCGCTATAAGAAATGGATGGATGGAAATGTTACCACACAGCGGTTGGCTTCTTTTTCCACTGACATATTAGTCCACTCCATCTCAAATAGTGACATCAAAGAGCGGGCGTTGTATTTACTTTTTTTTTTTTTTTTAATTCACCATACAGCAGTTACTTTTTTGTAGATTTGTCTTACAATTCCAACGATTACAAAAAAAAAAAAAAAAAAAAAAATGAGAGGCAGCATGTGTATTTTTAATGCAAAGTGCCTTGGCATTTTCGTGTTTGACATTGAAGCTGAGTGGTTTATTGTTTTTAGACTTGGATATTAACTTTGCCTTTTGAATTTCCTAGCTGCTCATAGTGAAATGCCAAAAACAGGCTGTACATTTAACTCAGGGCTTGCAGTGAGGATGGTTTGACATCTTTTGACACTTTTAGGACATTTCCATACATTAACATGTTATGGAAAAAAACTTTGACGGCAGAGTTCATAAAGTGTTTGATGATGGTGACAATTTAACCTGGAATAGTTTCATCCCATTGAGGAGGTGGACCAGCGTTATGAAACAGATTGTGTTCAACATTCGAGGTTCCTCTGTTGTCACCGCAAACAAACAAACAAAATGACAGTGAATCGAGCAGCCACCCATCATGAGTATTTTATGTTTTTGTCATGAAGATAAAGATTAACAAAATAACAAACAACTATGGATGTGTTTCGAAAAACACCATCTAAGTATTATTTATTCATTTACATTAAACGAATCGTTTTATTTAGATAATACAAAATGAACAAATCAATTTTTAATTTTTGCAGGGGGTGCGACAGATTAGGGCCATCAATGTTCAAACCTGAACTTGGGAGATTCATTTAAATTATTTAAAGCATTAAAAAAAAACAACAACAATTATTTACTTCTTGTGGTGGCGTACAACCTCTGCTCACATGTGCAGCCAAACATAGAGGGGTCACTGGCACGATGATGGACAAACATTCACCTCAGGTACTTTTACTTTCAGTTTTACTTGCTTGATGCTCATTGGAGACATCGCAAGTCATTTGCACAACACTTTGCAAAGCCAAATTCAAATAGCGTATTAGTTGTCTTTGGCGTAAACTCTCAGAGCAAAATATCCAACGAAAAGTTACCTCTAGCAGGCCTTGCAAATCGACACTGCTGGAGTGCGGTGCTCACAACCAGAAGTAGGCTAAATCAATCGAAATAAAACTTTCTCGCTTACAGCACAAGTTTTGATCATTATTTTTCGGAGATGAAAATCCTTAAAAATGGAAACGCTTAGCGTGCCGGATTAAATAACATAACAGGCAGTAAGTGGCTCGCGGGTCAAACCTTGCCGAAACCCTGATATAGAGTCAAGGTCTTCAATATGACAACAATCGGTTAATTTCATTAGTGGCTGGATGGCGCATTGTGTGCATACAAAGCAAAGGTCATCATGGTGGAGTTAAAGTTGACACATGCAAACACACATCATCATTCAATATGAAGACATGTTGACACTTTGGTCTTTTGTGTGCTTGTGGTTGTTCTTTATGTCTAGGAGGTCTGCATCTCGCAAATCTTACGATTTCTTTAAGCAGCTGCTGAGTGGAAATGGCTTTTTTTTTTGTAAGGGGGTGGCATTTATGACCCCACTCAAACACAGGAAGGAAGGAAGACGTGCCAAAACATTATCATACTGCTGCAACCTTCAAGAGGAACACGCACGCGCACAACTGACACAAACACAGACACGCACTAAAGCCAATCAAGATTCATGTAGAATTGACACAATCAAATGAGATTTTTTTTTTTTTATATCGGCATGTTATTTGTTGACTACTTCATTCGCAATCATTAGTCAATCTTAAAAACTGAGAATGATTGATTACCATGCCTGTGTATGAAATGGGGATGTTTAAGATTAGTTCATCGCTCCAAAAGGTTTGGACACCCCTCATTTTAAGTGTATACTGAAAACTGCTTTTTACTTATTTTACATCAAATGAGTTTTTAAAAATGAACAAATCCATTTTAACAAAACAACGGGGGAAATTATTACCGGTAAACGAGATTAAACAAATATCACTATGAACCCAGTATGCACATTAAGGGATGTGGAAGGAAGCTAGGGTACCCGGAGAAAAGCCACGCAAGCACAGAGAGAACTTGCACAAAGACCTCCACACAGAACAGTCAGAGTAGAGTCTCAAACCCAGACCTCAGAAAATCTGAGACAGACCTGCGAACAACTGTGGCACTGTGCTGCACTGGTTATTATACATTTTCAAGAACTGTTGTCATCATAGACCTTTAACTGTCCACATATGGTTGTATGTAAAACTTTAACATTCATAATTATCATTCGATTGTAGATTGGTTTCTCTTCAATTTAAAAATATAAACAAGATATAAAACATTGTTTTGAGTCAGGTTCTCAATGCCCACAAAGCATATTCTACCAGAACTACATGATTTAGACTAAAAGGTATACTTTAAAAAAAAGTAATCAATAGAATCAAATGAGATTTTTTTTTTTTTATATCGGCATGTTATTTGTTGACTACTTCATTCGCAATCATTAGTCAATCTTAAAAACTGAGAATGATTGATTACCATGCCTGTGTATGAAATGGGGATGTTTAAGATTAGTTCATCGCTCCAAAAGGTTTGGACACCCCTCATTTTAAGTGTATACTGAAAACTGCTTTTTACTTATTTTACATCAAATGAGTTTTTAAAAATGAACAAATCCATTTTAACAAAACAACGGGGGAAATTATTACCGGTAAACGAGATTAAACAAATATCACTATGAACCCAGTATGCACATTAAGGGATGTGGAAGGAAGCTAGGGTACCCGGAGAAAAGCCACGCAAGCACAGAGAGAACTTGCACAAAGACCTCCACACAGAACAGTCAGAGTAGAGTCTCAAACCCAGACCTCAGAAAATCTGAGACAGACCTGCGAACAACTGTGGCACTGTGCTGCACTGGTTATTATACATTTTCAAGAACTGTTGTCATCATAGACCTTTAACTGTCCACATATGGTTGTATGTAAAACTTTAACATTCATAATTATCATTCGATTGTAGATTGGTTTCTCTTCAATTTAAAAATATAAACAAGATATAAAACATTGTTTTGAGTCAGGTTCTCAATGCCCACAAAGCATATTCTACCAGAACTACATGATTTAGACTAAAAGGTATACTTTAAAAAAAAGTAATCAATAGTCAAGTGTTCAAGTTCAACCTTCACTTAAAAAAAAAAAAAAAAAAAACCTAAGTGCTGAAGTCAAGTGAGGAACAAGAGGCCAGATGATAGGCTTGAAGAAGAACAGCACTTTATTGAAAAATCAATCAGTGGAGCGAAACACGGCTTTTAAGAAAGTCAGACCTTGGTGTGCATTATTAGATTTTTCTCCTCGCAAAATCCACGATGAATGGGACCTGGATGGATCCATCTGAAGGTTACAAAAAAAAAAAAAAAAAAAAAAAAAAAATATCCATTTTGGCAGCTTGCAGCCTATTTATAGGCTGCCTTCTTGTGGACCATTTGGGGAACTGCAGTCCAGCTGCTTCGGTCACCTTTTTAGCTCAAGGAGCGCTCGTTTGGGCTCCACACAAAATACATTAGAAGCATTTGTGGGTCAAATGTTTTTTTTTTTCCCTCTTAAATGACAGTTCCACGAACGTTTTATTTGTTTTTCGAATTGCATTGTGGTAATTGTTGTCCTGTCTGGAAAACATTGAGCATTTTTTAGACATCCCTGATATCGAGCTTAAGGTCCATGTGTCAGTACTGTACACTCTCGTTAGTAGAACGACTGCCTTAACAGTAACGTTTTTCCCACGTGTCTAGTAACAGTTTTGACTTGTTCGTACTGTACTTTTCCCCCACTCTTTTCTATTTTGCTTTTAAATGTCTTCAGTTTTTTTAAAAATTCAAAACATCTTTTGCCTTGAAATGTTGTATTTTGCTTTGATGTTGTTTTGTAACTATGTGAAGCACATTGCGTTACCTGGTGTATGAAATATACATAAAGCTGCCTTGTCTTGTATTAGTCATATCTTTCTACCTCTCCTGCACGGCCCTCTCCTCAGATAGTTGAACAGAAGTAGCATTAGCGGGAGTCTTGCTCACTCTGTCGTTCAGGAAATTGGCTTTAGATGGATATCAAGGGTGTATACCTGGAATATAAATACTCCAATGGCTTTCCATATTTGCAAAGTGGCCCACATGCCACATGTTCCCCACGTCTGCTTATGAGAGTGCTTATGAGAGTACATGAGTCCAAGTTCTATTATTACAGCTCCACATTATGAATTTCATATTCCAAAAAGAAAAAAAAAGTTTAAATCTAACATCATTGCAAGTACATGACTAAAGTGAACACCAGACCCCGAAAAAGTTTGCTCCGGGCAAAGTAGCTTATGTTGCAGTAAATGTCCGTTTAAAAGGTTCCGCTTTGTTCAAAGCTGCTCACATGCTAAGGCACTGCCCTTGACCCTCCACCGGATCTACAGTGGATTCTGTGGCCAGTCCAGTCGGACTCTTCGAAGTCACTGTAGCCGCATTTCCTTCCGTCACCACTGTCACCTCTGTGCCGCCCTCTTGCACCAAGGCGCGTAAGTCCTCTAATTCGGTGCAGGTGGTGATGAAAGTTTGAGGGACGACGCTGGAGTCCTGAGCGCCCACTGCCGAGTGGACCAGTGTTTGGTGCAGAGGGCCGCTGGTGTCGTCGGCGGAGAGGAGCGGTGTCAAGAGGACCGTCTGGGGTACAAAAGTGGCTTCTGCGTTTTGGGACGACCCAGGAGGCTGCACAGGTGCCAGCAGGTTGACTTGCTGGATCATGGAGTTCACCACCATGTCCTGGTGTTCTGGACTCAACAGAACCATCTTGTTGGGGCTCTCCGCAGAAGACACGATAATTTTCAACTGTGTGCTATTGTAAGGGGCCAAGGAGTCCACCTGGAGCGGGCCGTCCAACTGAGTGTTGTCACGCGGTGACATCACATGGGCAAGCGGGCCGGTCACTTGCGCCTGCAGCGGATTCTGCGTCTCTCTGTGTTGCTTCCGGTGACTCCTCAGCGAGTCTTCCCTCACAAACGAAGCGCTGCACGAGTCGCAGCTGAAGGCTCGAGTGGCGTCCAGCTTGGCTCGGTAACGAGAGCTGATGGGTTTCGGGGGGTCATCGCCCGCCCTTTTCCCGCCACCCTTTTCGGGTGTGTCCGAGTGGAACCTCTTCTTGTGGATGACCAGATTGCTGCGCTGCTTCGAGGCATAGTTGCACGAGTCGCACTTAAAGGGACGCTCCTCAGAATGGATCCTCTCGTGGACTTTTAGTGCCCCGCGACTGGCGCAGGAGTACGTGCACTTTGAGCACTGCATGGGTTGAACGGGCCTGTGCTGGCGCGAGTGCTGCCGTAGCGCCATCTTGTTGGCGCATGTGAACTCGCAATGGGCACAGCGGAAGGCGTTCTCTGTGCTGTGTTTGATCTGAACGTGAGACTTGAGGTTACCTTTCATGGCGCAGCGGTACTCGCACAGGTCACACTTGTAAGGCTTCTCTCCCGAGTGGACCCGAATGTGTCTCTTCAAGTCGGAGTTGATCTTAAACTTGGCGTCACACTGCTGGCATTGGAAGGGCGCATCTCCTTGGAGAACACAAAACGCAAGACGTCAAAAAGGGCGCTCTCACAACTGTCGTGGGCCTTCTACGTTCCGAATCGTAATTCTGTTTCCTTCAACAGGTTTTCAATGCAACATTAATTATATCCAGGCTCAATTTGAGTTCAAAACAAGACAATGCCTGAGAATTAAATGTTCAACTTAAGGAGACGAAATCAAATGACATTCAATAATCAGTTGTGTTACATTCTACTTTTTGAGAGTCAACAACACGTATGAGCATTCATAGTATGACGAAAAGGTTCGGGGGTACACAAGGCAAAAAAAGGTTGGCAACCACTGCCGTACAGGTTGGACGAAAAAATCCTGAAGCATATTGTGTGCCGAGGAAGGATGGTGACAGCTGCGTCAGCTACAGAGATAGCGGGGTGACACCCTGTCCGTCAACCATGCATTCAAACGGGACAATGGAGGAGACGCTTCTTCTTGACATGTGGATATTTACAACAATAATTTGGGGAGCACATACAGATTCTACTATCGTTACATCAGGACCAAATGTGGAGACGAAATGGGCGTCGACCTACCGGTGTGTGAGCGCAGGTGCACGGTGAGCTGGCTGGAGTTACGGCTGGCGTAGGGACAAATCTGGCACTTGAAGGGCCGCTCGTCGTAGTGGATTCGCAAGTGCTTCTTCAGGCTGCTGCTGTCGGCCGCCGCATAGGGGCACAGTTTGCACTTGTGAGGCTTCTCGCCCGTGTGCGAGCGGCTGTGCATGTTGAGCTTGTCCCGCCGGCTAAAGCGTTTGTGGCACAGCTCACACTCGAACGGCTTCTCACCTGAAGGAGAAAATAGAGAAAGGATGGCTCAGGTATATGTCCACGCTTTCTGCTCATTTTTAAATGGAGACTCATTGTGAGGTAGGAACGTACCGGTGTGAGTTTTAAGGTGTCGCTCCATGTCTTTTTGCCCATACTGTGTCTTAAAGGTGCAGCCTGTAGGAAAGAAAACAAGATATATGACAAAATGAAACCCGCCATGAATCCTGCAACTGTTTTATGACACTGTATTTGTATGTAGCAATGAAAGGGGTTGTTTGCAGAGCTTATTGTCAAATAAGTATACAATATTTTTATTAGAGGGAATTTTATTAGTAAAACTTCAATCATTTTTGCGAGACTAATAAAGGTTTTCTTATCTTATCTTATCTTATCTTATCTTATCTTATTAAAAACATCATCATTATCACTAAGTGTACATGTGCACCAGAGTAAAAGAATTTACAAACAGAGGTGGGCCACATCAATCTGGTGAGCTTCTGTCAGTATTTCAGTCCATCTGAGTCATTGCCGATAGCCAAACGGCAAAGAGAACAGATTTACCGGTGATAGTTCATATGTAGGTGCCGCACACCTGATGGAATGCCAACCTCTGTTTGCAAATCGATGCCATCGGGCCAAAACTTCCGATAAACATCATAACCGATTTTCTTTTTTGAATGCATCGATCCCAAATACGATGAGGAAAAACTCGCCGTATTATCAAGACTGACCTGTGAAAGGCCGCGTGGTGCTACAAGACATCCAGACTGCCAGAAAATACAAAGTCTTAGTCTAAGAAATAAATAAATAACTAAACGAGATGCTGAACTAAAAAAAAAAATACAAAAGGTAAAGAACCACACTGCAGTTGCAAAATCTTCTTGACATTTTTATCATGGTGAATGTCTAATACATTATTCATACACTGAACACAACCAGTTGCTCCTCAAATGGTGCCATTGGAAATACTGAACGGGTTTAAAACTGACAATTGTCTGGCCAACATTTTTCTGAGGAAATTCGGGAGGAAATTTTACTCTTACCACAACCCAAGATAATCTTTTAGAAACAGGTGAGAATCACATCTTTGTTGACTTTGATTGAAAGAAAAGGAAATGCGGAAATATGGCCTGATTAACAAGTATGTGGACTCCATTCAAGACATACAGTGCCATTCCAAATATATTCCTTTGAACATTGTTTTCTTTTAAGTAATTTTATGATTTCTTTAGGATATATGGGACATTTTATATATATTGACTGAAGGTAGCAATATATGAATTGTGACATTTGTGTTTTGTTCGGCTGGAATAAGACGGGACTAACCTGAGAAAAAACAGCTGTACCTCTTGGACGTCAATGCGCCTTTTAGCTTTTTGGTCTTTTGTGGTTTGGTCAGGATCTTCTTAACCCCTCTCAGGACACACGTCTGGAAGGACTCCCCTAAAACTACCTCAATGCCTGAGTGGGTGAAAGGACACATAATAGTAAATGAGAAGCAGAATGTGGGAAGATGAGGATGATGAGATGGATACAAAGTAATCATTGCGAAAGGCGAAAGAAAAGAGAGAGGAATTATGAAGACGAGCTTGACAGAAAATAGCAGGGAGATTCCAGTCACATGACTTAACTCGAGTCAGACTCAAGTGGCCAATCTAAGGATTTGTGACTAGCAGAAATGCAGAGGCTAGGCTTGAGAAGCTTGAAAGAGGATGCTTTTTCTAATTTGCATATAGAGCGGGGCTTTGTTGGACATCTTGGATGAAAGGTGAATTTTTGGTGAATGTGTTTGGTCACGGGGATAGATGTTTTTGTTCCGCTGGGAAATAGTTAATACGTTGAGGAAAGGCACTAGTAGGAAAGACGTGAGGACTGACTGAAGGCAGAAAAGACGTTACCTGGAATAGAGGAGGCTTCTGCAGCCGTGGCTGAGGTGTCACGCGTGGGTAGTGAACATCCACTCTTCTTGTGGGCCAGAAATACCTCGAAATTGTTATACTGTTGCTTGCAGAATCCACAGATGTGGATGTCGGGGCTCACCTGAACCACCAGATTATGTCCTTAAAAGAGTGCACGCTTATTTAGACACAAACTTATCAAACATGTACATGCTGCGTGAACAATGAAGACGAAATCAGAGAAAGATGACTTTGTTTACTTCGTGTCTCCTACCTTCTGCGTCTGTGTAGGTTGCCATTGTTGAGTTTATTTTTGCAACACATCAAGCCATCTTTTGGCTCCTCCCTCGGGAAACACGTTTGCTTCAGCTCCAGTCACAGCACGGTGACCAACTTCTTTCGTCATGGTGCCAAAAGGAGATCGCATTAACAATATCGGATGAAATAAACATTTGTAGTGCGTAGAGTGTAGAAGAAAAAACGCTGCCTCGGTTGTATTTTACGACATGCTGCGGGAGGTTTACGGCTTTCCGAGACACGCATGCGTAGAAAAGCGCAGTCAGTGACGTCATGGTTATTAGTGGCTATTATTCCTTTCTCCCCACTTTTTGAGCATAATTTAAATTTGACTTAAATTTGAAAATCATAAGGCAATATGAAAATGTACTGTTGCATCACAAACAGCCCAATGCACAGAAATATATAATGATCAGTGACTGAACTGCATTTACTATTTTTTGTTTTTTATTTGTGTGTGTGTGTGTGTGTGTGTGTGTGTGTGTGTGTGTATATCTATCTATCTCTCTCTCTCTCTCTCTCTCTCTCTCTCTCTCTCTCTCTATATA
>NW_017804828.1:396840-398905 GCF_001891065.2 Hippocampus comes
TGGAGGGAGGCAGCATTGGCTGCGGAACGGGGCAGATGTGCTAAAAAAAATTGCAGGCAAATCAGTCACTTGCAACCAAGAATATACTGCTTATACACGCACGCACACACACACACACACACACACACACACACACACACACACACACACACACACACACACACACACACACACCCCACTGCTATTAAAACAATTAAATTCCTTTCTTACATGTTGTCCCATGAATTTTCAAGCTGCTCTTGAACGTATCTTTCACCATGGTTCACACACGAGACACACAGAGCATGTGTTTGGACATATAGTCCACAATGAGGCTGGTTATGGCAGCAGAGCGGACCTAATGTTCAACAAACAAGACTTGTAAAAAGATACTGAACACCAGGAGTCATTGGTATGTTAAGTAACTTCTGCATCCATTTGGTATTGGCAAAAACGACTGCTGACGGCTACATCATCCATGTAACATGCATCAGCACACGGCCCTGAGATTTAGCATGGGCAGCTAACTCCGTACAGCTCATATTTCATGTGTGGCTGCTCTTACAAGGCACTTACACCCTCACACACACGCCGCCATCTTTCAAGTGAGGGCAATTTAGTGGCTTGTTGAGGCGAGTGAACGAGAAAAGCCTTTTTATGCGCCGCCGCTGTGAATAAGCTGTGAATGTGACTGACGCGCGGCGCCATTTTTACTGGCAGCTCCTTAACTGGCTCATTGCTACTGGGAGGCTCAAGACTTTGGCCTGATTCCCACCCTGCTGAAACAGCAAAATCCTGGAGGCAAACAGGAAGTGCACGCGCACACACACACACACACACACACACACACACACACACACACACACACACACACACACGCACACAAACTCACACAAATGCGTGGAGACAGACCTTTCAACAGCTCTGACTTGTCACATATCTCATCTCCATGGATGCATGCAAAGAAAAACAACATATCACGTCAATCAGAACACTTACAGTATAGTTTGGCGGACCAAAAATGTGATGACAGTGTAAAAGGGGAAGAATTAGTATCTGGTAAAGCAAATAAATAATGACAAAAGTGTGAGTGAACAGCGTGCAAATCACATGCACATAAATCTGCTGTGGTTTAATGTGCATCAAAAGAGCACATTTACATGCAATACATAAATGACCCACGGACGAGGTCATTAGGAGGGCCTCATGACATCTGTCAGCAATGGAAGGCAAGTCAGTAATCATTGGATTCTGACTCATTATTTGAAATTGAAGATTTTACATTGAAAATGGCAACATGGTGAGTAGTGGTTAGCACCTCTGCCTCACAGTTCTGGATTTTGGGGGTCAAATTTCCTCTCCAACCTTCTTGTGTGAGGTTTGTAGGTTCTCCTCGTACTCGCATGGGTTTTATTGTTCCAAAAAAATGCATGTGTTTTTCAGACAAGGCTGCCTTGTCCATGGTTGTGAAGGTGAGAGTGAATGGTGTTTTGACAACAGTATATCCACCTTGCGATTGATTGGCAACCAGGGCGTATTGAATGTATTTTTACAATTTCTATGACATTATTTCACAAATGCATTTTGCTGATTTTGTGACTAATATGATCAATATGTTATCATGAAAAAAAGAACAGCCTAAATAACAATGAAAACGGTCCAGGGTGACCATTTAGTCTACATGTGATGAAATGAATATCCAGGTGACTCGCCAAAGAGGGACCACGAAAGTGATGGTGAAAGTGCGTGTGTGTGTGTGTGTGTGTGTGTGTGTGTGTGTGTGTGTGTGTGTGTGTGTGTGTGTGTGTGTGTGTGTGTGTGTGTGTGTGTGCATTTGTTGGGTTGTCCCCTGTCCACTCGAGGTGTGCCAGCTGCTTACACTTGGCCAATGGCTCCAGGCTGTCATCAGGCATCATGCCCTGCTGCCACACTGGAGCGACACATGTTTTAATTGCACAATGACTTGTTGGATGTCAACAGCAATTATACCTGGCCTCCACCTGAGGGCACCCCAACAACATCCTGCACTCTCCCAACCCACACACTGTGCTGCCTCCAAGAGTCTTTTCGAGTTTCCGTGCCCCCC
>NW_017804828.1:398922-450392 GCF_001891065.2 Hippocampus comes
CCCAATCATATTTAGGCATCAAATATTAATCCAGCTTTGTCACCTAAGGGCCCACTGCTGCAGGTTTGGCTTTGAGTCATTTTTGCTCATTATTATTTCATGGCATTCAGGGGAAGCTCATTTAAGATCATTATGATTTAAAGGAAGAAAATAAAATGCATGAATGCAACGATGGTGCAGTTTGCTCTTTATGGAGGTTTAGTGAGTCTAAAAATTTTGCATTTTGTGTTACTTGTGGAAATACTCACCTGTTGTCATCATTATAAATGCTTCTACGTCATGTATGACATTTTTTGTACCATAGTATTGGTTTAAAATGACACAACGAATGTATGCCAAAATTACGGCAAAAAGCATCAAATTACTTTTCTGCACAACCAAACTTCCATGGTGGAGGACAAACAGTTGTTTCTACTGTTTTCTAAAGTCCTGCCTATACATACGGTCACTTGCTCTGCTCCAAGCCCCGACTCGCTCATCCAATCACATATCGAACAGCAGCCATGTTAGACATGTGATTGACAGTCAGCAAAAGTGGAGTATAGGTAAAATGGCAGCACCAATATCTGCTGAAATGCGGCATCCAACTCAGCGAAACAATGAAAGAGCTATCGATGACAGCCAGTTCGTGTTGTCATTGTGTAGATCCATTGACTTTTGGGTCGGCAAACACGATGCCCAGCCATTCCAGTGCTAACTGCTACATCTGTGGCCTTTGGAGAAGGGGAGTTTCTCACCATCACAGGCTGCCCCATTAAGGGTCATCACTATCAATGTAATAATACGCGTTGCTGTGCTGTAAATGGCTCATCGTTTTCCGTCGAGCTGTAAGCGGATTATTGTACTGTATATCTCAGTGCACAGCAATGTTTAAAGATTGTCTGTAAGTGTTTGAAATGCTGTTAAAGTCTTTTGAGTTCATACTTTTGAGACCATACACACAAAACAACCCACATGCGCAGAGGCCCACATTGCAAGTAAATAGCAACACAAGCACCAACACCAAACAATCCAAACATGGAAGTCAACAATAATAAGTAAACTGACCCCATTGATTTGAATGAAAGTAACCTCCATATAATTCCACTGGCAATTGTTTCTTTTCCTGTAGCTGCAATGTATATGCATAATTATGTCATGTATAATTGAGGTTGCTTTCACTACAGTTTAGATTTGCAGCAGATATTTTTTAATGTGTTTCAACATGTGAATATGAACAGGAGCTCATTAATGGGTGTATTTCGCTCAAGTCAAGCTTGCATTTGCAAGAGGCCTGATTCTGATCTGAAGCTATCCTATTCCACATGTTGTATTCTTTTTAAAATGCAATGCCACATATCATAATTGTTACACTTGAGAGCAAACTTTTGGTCTTCATCTTGGCCATAGCACCTGTCAGAACTGAAAGAAATGCAATTTATAATTTCTCAACGGATTCAAAACACAAAAATGTAGCTATTTGGGTACAAAAACTGGCCAGAAACTCTGATGCTGAGGAATACTATTATATTGCTCTGAAAACATTTCAATATGGCTCACACTCATATTTTAATCGGATCTTAGGGACTGCTATGATATGTCACAATATATTCCAGCGCAAACTCAGTCATCAGTTTCCTGCTTTCATATTACATCTCGATAACTGGGGCTTGTTATATTCTAAAGGTAACCAAGCGTCACGTAATTGCTTTGTGGCCTTCTGTCTGTCAGAGCACAACCTTTGATTTCCCGTGGTCACCATCTCAGCATGGCTTGCCAGTTCCACACGGCCAAAAGTCTACGAACTGTCAAATGCCCCCGCCTACTTCAGCATGCTTCCGACTTAGACACGCGAGCAAAGTGCAGCGGCGGCGTGCACAAAAGGCACACATGCTCCGCACGCTATGCTCTTTGTATGTGTGAAGTGATGCAGAAGATACGGCTGCAGCACACTGGAGGGCTAAATGTGTCCTCCTCGTGGACAAGAATAAAGCCCATCCAAGCATTAAAAGCATGAAACAATCAACACTCGCCATCACCATTCATATCCCTTTGCACACATTTCAGGTAAATGACTTGAGTGTCTTTGCCATTTATCCAATCAAAAACGGTTATTGCTGGGGTGGCGAGCTCTACAGATGTGCGTTTTGATTGTGAACCAACAGGGGGCGTCCTACATCAATTTAGCAGAGGAGTGTGTTCGAGGCCGCTTCAGTGCTCCACTTTGTTGTCGTTGACATTTTGGAAGCGGCGGGTCAGCAAAATGGAGAAAGCACAGGGACGAATGAAAAGCACTGACATTTCTCATCACGGGACATTTTTTTTCTTCTATTTTCGACTGATGATTTCTGTGTTTTAATTCGCAATGCCGCTCAGGGAAGTGACCATTTTTAGGTTTCAGTAGTTACGAGTAGACCAGGTAATGCGTTCATTAGCTGATTCTATTCACTCCAATACGCGGCCCGGTGTTTCAGTGGTTAGCGCGTCGACCTCACAGTGCAGAGGTACCAGGTTCAATTCCAGCTCCGGCCTCCCTGTGTGGAGTTTGCATGTTCTCCCCGGGCCTGCGTGTGTTTTCTCCGGGTACTCCAGTTTCCTCCCACATTCCAAAAACATGCACGGCAGGCTGATTGAACACTCTAAATTGTCCCTAGGTGTGAATGTGAGCGCGGATGGTTGTTCGTCTCTGTGTGCCCTGCAATTGGCTGGCAACTGGTTCAGGGTGTCCCCCACCTACTGCCCAAAGACGGCTGGGATAGGCTCCAGCACGCCCCGCGACCCTTGTGAGGATAAAGCGGATCAGAAAATGGATGGATGGATGGCTGACACATTTTTCTATTTACAGTTATAGCCTATAAATACATCTATGTTGGCCAAAATTAGAATTGGAACTATGGTACAGTAGCAGTGGGACAACAAAGTGTAAAAGTTTGACAATAAAGAAACTCTAAATATGACAATATCATTTAGTGTATCAGTTGTGTTACCTTCCAGGAAGGATTATGACCTTTTAAATAAACAAAATGACATCATGACAAATTGGTGGTGCTGCTGTAATGATCAACATGTGAGATTATCCAATAATTATAGTCACTGGAAAAGCTTGCACATTCAGGTCATGCAGGAAGATGGGAAGCGAAATACACGTTCGCTGAGGTATTGAAATTTCAAAAGTGGACATATTTGTGGAAAAGAGACCCTGAAACACTATCTTGAAATGACTTATACAATTATATCATTGACTTATACAATTATTTCAACATGTTAGGCCTGTGATGATGATTTTTGCTATACGATATACAGTACAGCATATGGATCCAAAAATTATGGCTGATAATATTATTGTCAATGTTTTTTTAAGACCAAATGTCATAAAAACGCAAGTGCCCCTTCAAATGCAATCATCTTTTACTTCTCATGTGTATTTTTTGCCATCACAATTCGAATGAACTTTTACAGTACATACCCCGAATACATAAAACAAACAAAAAACGATAATAAAACGGACTCTCAGTCTGAGCTAGTAAAAATTGCGCATGAAAAAAAAAATCACAACCAAAAACATAAAATAGACCCTGTCTCTATTTAAAAAAATGAAAGAAAGAAAAATCACTCAAACATAAAACCATCCAACCAAAACAATAAATAAAATGGCGTATAAAGTGCTGACAAACAAAAGTGCACTGCAGGCATTTCAATTGGTTTAAAGGGCAGGATTTCTTTTGGAACTACAATTTTTGTGGGCAGACACCATTTTGCAGTGTTGGGTACCTATTCACTGTGTCGTTCAAATGGCTAAATTAGTGTTTCCTGTCAGGACGAATACAATTGCAGCATATTGACTTCAGTAGCTTGTCCATGTTGTGTTCATGTTATAAATATTTCCGCAGAGGGGCTGACATTTGGCTTTTACCTTTTACATCTTGAATTCATCCGCAGTCTTGTGTTGGTCCACATGTTTGTATGCTAGCAGACTAGCATCAATCCACAAAGATTGGATAACCAACAAGGGCGCTCACTACGTTCATTCCACTTTAAACAAATGTGAACCTGCCTTTGCAAACATCTTGAAATCTCACTGAGGAGCAGGACTAGAATGATCAAGTGGCAGTAGTGTGTCGCTCTGGCTTCACTTCATCAACGTTGTACATTGATGTGGTTTGGTCAAATACAACACTTACTGTGGTGGTTTGGCCACGCAGCGTGGCGACTCTTGTGTGAGCTGAGACGGGACTTCCCACGCACAACTGATTTCATATCTATCTATCTATCTATCTATCTATCTATCTATCTATCTAATTAATATATAATATTATATATTTATTTAAAATTATTTTGTCATTTTATGTTAAGTGTTCTATTGATGGCGGCGCAGGCACCTGCAGCGGCTCCTCTTGTCTGTTTTCTTTTTAAGAGGGAGGAAATTTAATCTGTGCTGTATGTTACAGCACATTTGACAATAAAGTTGTACTTGACTTGACAACCTGGCGCAAGCATAGCAGCGAGTAGTTGAAAACCTGGTCAGTGACGCTGGATGAGGTCTTGGCCTGCATCTTTGGACTGGCCGTCATTGGCCTGCAACAGTGAAAAAGAGACTGGGTTGCCCTTTCGTGTGACCAGCCATAAGAACGTCGGATCTTGTCCTCTGCTTTCCGGGATGCTGCTCTTTTGGAAGACACCGGGTGCTCGTGCTAAACCCGCCTTGGGTGAATGCCACGGCAAATACAAATAATTAAGACCCAAACGCATTGCGAGGCTGGTGAGCTCGGCACTGGACCCGCTGCAGTTTGCCTATCAGCCTGGCATCGGAGTGGAAGACGCCATTATCTACCTCCTCCACTCAGTGCTGTCTCACCTGGAGAAGGCTGGGAGCACTGTGAGAATCATGTTCTTTGATTTCTCCAGTGCCTTCAACACCATCCAACCCAACCTACTGAGGGACAAACTGCAGAACGCCGGAGTGGACCACCATCTCACAGCATGGATTATAGACTACCTCACAAACCGGCCGCAATACGTAAGGGTGCAGAGCTGTGAGTCGGACAGGCTTCTCTGCAGTACGGGAGCGCCGCAGGGGACTGTTCTGGCTCCATTCCTGTTCATCCTCTACACCTCGGACTTCAGACATGCCACTCCAAACTGCCACCTTCAGAAGTTCTCCGATGACTCTGCGATTGTTGGCCTCATTACAGAGGGGGACGATCGGGAGTACAAGCGACTGACGAAGGACTTTGTGGACTGGTGCCAGCAGTATCAACTCCAGATCAACCCTAGGAAAACTAAGGAGTTGGTTGTGGATTTCTGCAGGCAACAGTCCTCACCAGCACTGATGAACATCCAGGGTATGGACATAGAGAGGGTGACCTCCTACAAGTACCTGGGTGTTCTTCTCAACAACAAACTGGACTGGTCGACTAACACGGACACCCTGATCAGGAAAGGTCAGAGCAGACTTTTCCTACTCAGGAAACTGAGGTCTTTTGGGGTTCAGGGGTCACTCCTTAAGACTTTCTATAACTCGGTGGTGGCCTCGGCCATCCATTATGGCATTGTCTGCTGGTCAGGCAGCATCTCGGCCCGGGATAGGAAGAGATTAGAGCGACTAGTCAGGAAGGCTGGTTCTGTCCTGGGCTGCTCCCTCGACACTCTGGAGGAGGTGGGCAACAGCAGGATGCTAGCTAAGCTAAAAGCTATGTTGGACAGTCCCTCCCACCCCCTCCAGCCAGCCCTGACAGCACTCGGTAGCTCCTTCAGTCAGAGACTGTTACACCCGCGTTGCAAGACGGAGAGATACCGCCGCTCGTTCCTACCGACTGCTGTCAGGCTGCTGAATAAAAAATGAATAAATAAATATATCATAAAATTATTTAAATGATATGACAACAAATGTGAATTTGACTGTGACTATTGTATTTATATTGCACTTAATTGAACTTATTGACCTTATCCATATTTATATTTATATTGCACTTAATTGAACTGTGTTTTCTTTTCTCTTCTTTCTACCCACAATCTTGCTGTTGAAGGCTGTAAATTTCCCCAGTGTGGGACAAATAAAGGATATCTTAATCTTAATCTTAATCTTACTTGGAACCTTTGTCAGAAGAAATCGCAAGATGACTTTGAGCTAATTCAAGCCTGATTTTTTTTTGTGGCTGTATGGTTCCTGTTTGCCCATTTGTAGATAGCATTGATAATGTGTTTTGTAGACTTGAAGAAGGTATTTGACCGGATCCCTCAGGGAGTCCTGTAGCACAGATGATGAATCAACAGTACACTATACAGTACTAACACTGTACTTCCACAGACACATTAGAGATACAACTTTACGATCTTTTTTGGATGGTTTGACAAATAACATTCAGCTCATTGCATTTATCTTGTTCATCCGCTTCATATGAACACCAACAGACACCGTCGCAGGCGGTTGCCGCCAACATCATCGAAGGAAGTGTGGCTCATAATAATTGGAAAGAGGTGCGCGAATATAATGATCCCGGACCTCACACCTGCCAAACCTTGACTGGCCATTTAAATCTCTTCCTCTTTTAGCGCTTCCAAAAAAAAAAAAAAGTAAGAAAATCACGGAAGGGAAAATAAAAAGGGAGGGTCCTTGTCAGCACTCTACCCCCACTCGCTTCACTCCACTGTAAATCCTCGCGTGTCAAGGATTTGAGACGGAAAACGGCGAAATGCTGCAGCAGCTATTTTGTTTCAAACTCTCCAAAATAGTCGCGAGTCGTCTCCGTTGACAGCGTTGCGGAGCCAGCTCTGAGCAGCATGTCACACACTTGCTGTGCCGAGAGAGCGGGAAATCACGTTGACGCTTCAAGGGAGAAAGAAGCGTTCACCTGACAGTCAGCGACCGAGTTGTGACGACGCGACGGCGCGAGCAAAAAAAAAAAAAAAGCGACGCCAATTAGGGATGGGGCTCAAAAACCTCAACGATTCACAAGGAAAGACAAAATTTGACCATTTTCAATGTGATGGAAATATTTGATTCTCTAAACACACACATACAAGTGACAGACTGTAGCCCACGGATTACAGGCAGATATTTTTTACATGCTAAATGCTAACCAGTGAAGTTTAACGCAGATATAAAATTAACTTTGTGACACACACACACACACACACACACACACTTTTTTAACAACCGAAACGATTTTTTTTTTTTAATTTGAGAGACCTCACAACAACAGCATCATAACTCCATGTGTGTGTTCTTCTCCCCTTCGTGCGTAAGTCTTTGTTAGTCTGTGCTTGTGCACCTTTCACCTCAGCACATTCTTCTGTCCACACTTCTGAAACACCCACCGTGCATAACCTAGAAATTGTGTGAAAGCACCGAAGAGGTATGACACATTGAAGTATGAAGCTGGCTGTACAAAGTAAATCCTAGAGCATGGAGTTTTTCTAAGACGAGTGAATGTCATAGAAATCCATTTGGAAAATATAATAGACTCTACATACGAAAATACCTTCCATAGCCAAGTGTTGTCGCCAGTGAGACATGCCCTCCGCTCCGTCTAACATGAGACACTACGGGCCGCTTTAAAGTATTTGACGACAGATGCAAAAGCAAATAAAAAACAAACGATTCAATATTCTTCTGACCAATGCGCCATTCTGATGACTGTAGTTGTTGTAATAGTGACCTCTGCGCTCTCCAGAAAAACTCCAAAGTAGCAATTTTGAAGGAGAAATCTTTGTGATTGCAGAGGTAAAACCAAATCCGCTGGCTCTGATATTTTTCATGATATGTTGATCTTTAGTTACCTGAAACAAAACGTGCAATATGATGCTTCATCTTCACGGGGTGATATACTTACCGCTGCCTCCTTAGTGGGGCAGAGGAAAAGTGCGAAAGTCTACAGGAAAATGCGCAGAGCATGCATGCAAGGCCGGATTTGACAGGTAACGCCCTCATCCTAGAATTGCTCCTTTCAGAGTGCTTGTCTGTCTTGAGTGTTTGTCAATGACAGATTTGAGTGCACGAGAGAATGCGTGCAGCCATAAAAAAGCACGTTGCAGCATATACAGGAGACTATGGCCCATAGTGTGTAGTGAATTCGAAAATACAAAACACTACACAAAACACATTGTTACCACAGGAAAAAAAAGGTCTCGTCTCCTAAACTAGAAGTCTCGGATCATACCCGAAAAACAGGGCGAAGCGGAAGCATTCGACAAAATCCGGTATCTATATTGAGCTTTTGGATCCTCTTGCAACGATAAGCAAGACTGAAACAAAATCACACGGAAACCAAAAGCTTATCAAGATGAAAAGCAAAGTGCAGCAGTACAGGAATCATCCGTCACCATCCATCATGTGTTGTATTGTTAGCATGGAACAGATTACACGCCTCTTAATTGAAATATTATTTTACCTTCTCTTGAATTATTGATGGCGATTGGATTTGTTGTTTGCACAATGTGTTTTTTTTTCTTTTTCTCAAAGTGCAGGGTCAGAAAAAGTGGCAGTGTAGTTGTCTGAGGGACCTCAAAGTGTCCATCTTTGAGACAATTTACTCGAAATCCGGCGGCCAGAGCAGAGCTGTCCGTTAGCCTTGTGTCGCTAATGAGATGGGGCGGGAGGGTAAAATTGAGAGTGGTGGGCCGGCTGTCAACTGCTAGGTGATGGTTTTAGGACGAAGCAGTGATACTTCATTAATTAACCTTCACATTCTATGTAGATCCGCTCATCAAGATGCAGTTAATTAAAGAAAGGTCATTCCAAGGGCTGCTGGAAGCAGCATTATTACAATAGAGGGATGGCACTGCTTTGAGCCAGATAACACCGGGGGAAAAGCGGGTGAGGCGGGGGGGAGGCCATCAGTCGGTGTTGAAATGGCAGACAACTTGCCAAAGCCATTTTCTGACTCCTGATCGCAGAACATTCGCTCGAGGAAGAAAAAAAAAAGTGTGTTTTTAAGAGCTGTTTTTATCTTTTTGTAAAAAAGCATCTCAACTCGAGGCTCTCATGGAAAAAGCGACCGTAAAATATTCAGTGCACTCAATCGACAGCATCTATCTTTTAACGTCTCGGCACCGTTTTTCCACTTGTCTTTTTGCAGCCCCACGTCTTCCCCTGTCGATATCTTGACGGACGGCCGTTTTCTCGACCCACGCTCAGTCTTCTTTAATCATGAATTTTACCAGTGAAGCACATTTGAGGCTACTTAAAGATGCGATACGTAAAACGATATTTATCTTTACTACAATGCAAAAAAAAAAGAAATCTTGAGCTTTTAATAAAGCTCCAAGAAGGCAGTGGGACATTAACTAGCTCTCTGTCATTTTTTTTTTTTTTTTGTGAAATCCACTCTGGGTCATTGCTTTCAAATGGTTATCTATGATACACTGATGAAAAGTATTTGAAAAAAACTTTCAAATAAGAGTGTGGAGGGCCCGTGAGATATTTGCCTGCCCTTGTCTTAAATTTTGCCACGTGCAAGTCCTCAACAGTGGCAAGTGGGGCACCACTGATTTTTTTTTTTTGGGCAGTCCTAACTGCCTCTTGCAATCGGATTTTGTCCTCAGAGAATCTCATGGCAAGCTGTGCTTCTTCAGCCGCTGCAGGAAGTACATTCGCTGGCCTGAGAGACTTTATTTCCCAAGAGCTTGAAGTTGGATAGTGTGAAGGGCAGCCGCAGCAAGGGATGTTTCCTGAAGTCCAGGAACATCTTTACAGTCTTAAACGTTTTCATCTCCAGGTTATGCTGGCCCCAATATCTGCTCCACTTCCGCTGACTGGTGTCATCTGCAAACTTGAAGAGTTTGATAGCTGGGTCCGTTGAGGTGCAGTCCCTCCCAGCCTCATCCTGCTGTGTCCTGAGCCATCGGAAAGCTGTCGATCTGCTGCCAGATGGCAGGAGAGACGCTAAGCTCGAGAGAAGTTGAGGTGATGATGGTGTCGAACGCAGATCTGAAGTCTGCAAACAGGATCCTTGCGTGGGTCCCTGTATTTGTTGAGGTGTTCCACGATTTAGTGCAGTCCCACATCGACTGACCTGTAGACCTGTCAAGGCGACAGGCCTGTTGTCGTTCAGCATCGATATTGCAGGTTTCTCGGCGACTGGGTCTTGACAGACCCATAGTGGGAGATACACTTTTCAACCATTTATGGAACGACAGGAGAAGAGTAAACCAAACACAATGAGCACATTCACGCAGGAGCTGTTATTGGCCTACAAGCTCACATCCAAACACTCACACACCGCCACGCCTGTCTGTAAAAGACACACGTCTAACACACACACCCTGCAATGTGTTCTGTTTTTTTCCCAGACATATGATACATCCGATTCTTTTCATGTCCAAATACATACATGTTGTGTAATCATTCATTTTCCCTTGCCCGCTCCTTGTTTTCAATAAAAAACATGATTAAAAAAACAAAACAAAAAAAAAGACCGGTGACATTTGAACACAGCGTTCCAACTTTTTCGGCATTGGATTTGTATATATTTTTTAATAATTCTGTATATGTGCATAAATCTAAATAGAAAAATTACACACACAAAAACCCCCGCCAAAACGCTCTCTCTCGCTTTCCGATTTGTGCCTCCATATTGAAATAGTGTTTTTCAGCGCAGAGTGGCGGTACTCAAAGAATCTTAAAAAAATGGATGTCCATAAAGGATAGCAGCTGTTTGTCCGCCCAAAACAGGCAAAGCAGGCCACATTTGTGGGCTGCAATTGAAGGTACCCTGGTGTAATGCCATCACTCATTGAATGCAGTGAAGGATGCAGCCCCGACAACCCCTCCAGTTTTGCCCTGGCCTCTGATAGCACGAGATCGGACAGTTCTATAAAAATGTTTGCTTAACCGTGCACGTGGACGTGGACAATGTTGTGCGAATCGCTCCCAATCAAACCAGAGCTGTTAAGGAGGTGCCTTGATGGCAGCCCCCAGCAGTGGCTAGTTGCTATGTGTTAGAGGTTAGCACGGGCTCGGCCAGTAATTGATGGTGTGAGTGCGACGAGGCGCCACGCATCCTTCGATAAAGCGGTGCAGGCTTTTATCAGGTTGCGTGTGAATCTGTCACGTGGGTGTGCGCACCACCAAGTTATTTGATCAGTCTCAGACACGCTAATAATCTGCAACCTCACTGATTGATGACTGCACACAACAAAGCACGTTTGTGTTTATGTTGATCGAAATGCGTTCATTTCTGTCTTGTGGCCTTCAGTGTTGGGGTTGGAGGTTTTCACTTGGTCATTTTCGTTTGGTCAAATACTTCCAGTAATATGTGACTATCACCCGTGACTTCCCCTACCAGCTTCAACCCACGCATCTTAAATAAAGATGTGACTTTTTACCATGCTGATGTCATTTTTTTGTTGTTGTTGTGGCACAAGCGGTATTTTCACTTGTGCTACTTCACTTGTGCTATTTCCATCTGCTTATAAATTCAGTCAGGGTTGTAGTCTTTGTTTTCGCTTGTATTTGTATGGATTCTGTAAGTACTGTACTGTTAAAAAACATATTTGATTTGTTCTGGTGTGGCACAGTCCCGCCCAAACACCAAAGCTGACATAGGAGCAACCTACCAGTTACAGCTTCGAACACTGTCGATAGCTGATAAAAAATCGCCACCAAAGTTTGGTCGACAAATCACAAATTTGAGATCATATCATGAATCAAAACACATAGGAAAGGTTTTAAAGAGTTCTTCAAATCCTTTTAAAAGGTTTTTCTGTCCACAATCGAAAATGAATACATCGAGATCCCCCCCCCCCACCTCCATAAAGAAATCCAAGCCCGTGTCCCTGTGCTTGTATCTTTTCTTCAGACGTATTTACTTTTATTCTATTCATGTCGCTCCATCCAATCAAAGTGAATGGCGTAGCTCTCCAAATTGTATTCCCGCTCGTTTGCCGGCTGTGTGCACAAAAGGAGAGCAATGTCCCGTTCAACAATGCCCGTGCCATTTGTGCCACTCAGCCCCAGAATGTCATTGGCTCGAGCGTGACAGTCCGACATAACTCTACCTTTTTTTCCCCCCGACAACACAGCTCCCAATTATTCAGCTCCAAATTCAATAGCAATTTTCCGCTCAATGAAATAGTGGTTTCAATCTCGAGAGTAATGTCACTTTAGAGACGTTTCTGCGAATGGCGTGTCTGCGAGCGGATGGATGGACGCGGGCGAGGGTTCATTTCGAGCCGAGGAAATGATAGTCGTCTGCTCGAGCTTGTCATTTGTCGATGAGACGCTCTGTGGGGATGTTTTCGGCCGTGGAGTGCTCTTCCTTAAAAACCTCCACTTGTTAGCTCTCAGTCAGAGCTGCTACAGAAAAAAAAAAATGAAAAGCAAAACTCGAGTTTGTCATTTTATTGATCACAGACATCCACCAGGATCGTACTTTGACAAAAACAAAAGAAATGGTGGAATGCTGTATTACAGCTTGTTAGTCCGATCACATTGTGTGCAGTCGAGGTTTGTGTAATCAAGCAGCATATCTAAAAACATGTACATAAAGGGGAAGCCACACCAAAAATCTTCTTGAAAGGAATATGCCCCAATAGTCAAAAGACTGCATTCTGGTTGATATTGCGTACGAGCTAAGCAGTAAAATGCATCCCTTTTTGGACATCTCAAGTGGCGGCCATTTTGCCACTTGCTGTTGACTGAATATTAGCTCACAGTTGCTAAGGGCTCAGGTAACAATCAATCATGGCTCAGTTTACGAAAACCGGTTAGCCGTGATAAGTTGTTACCTGAGTCCTGAGTAACTGTGAGGTCATTTTCAGCCGACAGCAGGTGGCAAAATGGCCGCACCCTGAGATGGATAAAAACAGCTGCTTCACTCACATTCCGCACATGTACTAGAATGCAGTGTTTAGACTAGTGAAGGCACATCGAACATATTCTTGATAAAACATTTGGGGTTGACTCTACCTTTAAGTAATGATTGGAATTAAAAGGATTGCCAGTTGAACTCGCAATAGGAATTGTAAGACTCCTTAACGTGATAATAAGTGACAATATGTATAATGACGTTCCAGTACAGTACTGCTTTGAGTCGGCCTACTTCACAAACTTCCACAGTATATTCTTCCTCTCTCATCACATTTTTCTTCTCTTAACAACCTTGCTGACTAGCTAACTAACTAGATTACCGACCAGCATCAATCAAAACAATACCTCTCACTGTCACATCTGGCGGAGGTGGAAAAAAAAAAAAAAGCAAGCAGATGCACAACCTCATGATTGCGTTTGATCACAGTGCGCTCGTTTTGCTTCAGTGCAGCATTTAAAGTAGCACACAACAATAATAATGAGAAAAAAATGCAATTATAAGCAATGTTTGTGTGTAATATATCAGCGGCCCATCCAGGGGCCCCCGTAATGAATGCGATGCAACGTGCAAGCAGTGAGCCGTGCGTTCGCCCCGCTCGACGCGTCTGCGAAAATAAACAGAGCAATGGAAATGCCTCTCATTAGTGTTGTTTTCATATGAAGTCCCTCACACGAGCTTGACAAAGCCGGCTCCCCGCGCTCAGCTCCTCCGGGACTGCCGCGCCAATACGGCGAGGGCAAACAAGAGCGAGCCTGTACCGACACCATTTCTACCTTCTATGGTTGCTTATACTTAACCCCACTCGCTCCAAAAAACACTCTACTCCTCTCCGTGGAATATTGTGCCTAGGTAGTGCACATTAAGCTCTTCCAGAAAGAGTCTTTTTTTTTTTTCATTTATCACCATTGCTGTGGCTCCTAAATGGGGCAAATGTCTTGCTGTGTGTGTTTCTGTTTTGTGTGTGTGTGTGTGTACGTGTGTGTGTGTGTGTGTGTGTGTGTGTGTGTGTGTGTGTGTGTGTGTGTGTGTTATGCAGTTTCTTCTGATGGCTTCCGTGCATTTTTTTTAACGATTGGCTATTTTTGCAAAACTCTTCACAGAAATATGAAAACCTCCAAAATTGGTGTATCACAAAAGAAATAAGTCTTGCTTAATTCGTCAAACCTTCATGAAAATGACATTGTGTATGGAAAAACAATGACCAGAGGCCAGCATATCAGTCAGTGCACAATGCGTCAACTGCACACTGATGGGAAGGATGAAAATCACATCTGGCTTTTGTGCACAAAGTTTGAGGTTATAATTTTTGTTCTGTCACCACACAGGGATCCACATTTTAAGGGTAGTTTTAATTCAGGGTGTTAATCGTATTTACTGTAAACATCAAAGCAAACACAAAACAGAACTGTTCCGTGTCAAAAAAAAAAAAAAAAACACACGCCTTGTCTTCATCACTCTCTTGCTTCTTGGCCTCTTTGTCTTCTTCCTCGGCCTACTCATTCTCACACTTCCTGCATGCTCCATTCAAATCCACACGCTTACCTGTGGCTTATTTATGGTGCTCAGGCTGATTGCAAAATGAAATAATTGTCTAAAACAGTTTTATCCCGTGACGGTGTGGCCAGACAGTCGGCAGAATCGTGTATATAAGAGCCATGAATGGTTATAATTCGAATGATCATTTGGAAATGTCAATACAAAGCAGCGGTTGCGCCTTTAGTTTTGCACACTCTAGTGGTTTTGAAAGAATTACTGTTAGAGTTTAAGCGTTCAGAAAAAAAAAACTAACTTTGAAAGTGTGCAAGTTCACGTGTTTGTGTGTTAGCAGGAGTGTGTTCAGTAAGTGTGTATATTAGATTGGATGTGTTTGTGGTGTCTGTTACAGTGTTAATATGTTTGAGTTAGTTGTGGAGTTTTATTTGTTGAAGCATGTTTGTTCGTGTGTATTTGTATTAATATATGTTAGAGTGTGTGTGTGAGTGTGTGTGTGTGTGATGCAAGAATAGAGTTCTTTAGAGACTCCACCGTAGTCAGAAGAGGGGAGGCGTGGGAAGGGAACAGGTGTGCCGAGCTTCGGGTTTGCAGCATGTGCTCTAGTTGTTTCATGCACACCTGTTTGCCTGTTGACACGTGAACTACAAAGCGGACAAGCGTTGCAACGCCAACGCACAACGAACCTACACATGAATTTCACACCGCACCGGTCGCATGAATTATGATGGAGGGCCATCATGTTGCTGCTTCTCAAGAAAATTGCTTCGCAAAGAAGCTTACAGTTCACATGTATGGACATTTTTGTGTTTTATTAAATGACACGTTTTCCATTATTTATGAGTGGGCAATACGTGACCGTAGTTATACATGTAAGAGACTGAACTGGTTCCGAATTGTCTGTTGATGTTAAAAAGAATTTCTCCTTTGTTGTGTGTTCACAAACACCCCCATAGAATTTATTTTGTGATATCCTTGTTCGATTTCTGTTTTGGTGTATTATTTTCAGATTTTATTGCCATTTAAGGTACCATTAATTGACGTTTTTCGGAGGCGGTCTTTGAACGCCTCTCGAGCGGACGAAGAAGAGAAAGCACATTGTCGGAAAAAAAACAACAACAGTGCAGCTCTCTTTATTTCGGAGCTGCAACATACAGACTGCCTTAATTATTAATGCTTAAAATTACCTGTGCTCTAAAATAAAAAACTCGAGTCATAAATCTCCATTTGATATGTTCCATTTCGATAAAAAAATTATTTGAATGTTTTCATAACAGACTACATCACCTACCTTGTTATGATCGCAGGTTTTGGCCAGGTGTGATACTGGTATGGCCGCCGTGTGCATGCCTGATGTTGCTCACCGCGGTCCAAGGAATGCTCAGGGAATTTGTGTGAATGCTCAGACGGATGGAAAATTAGAGGCAACGTTGGGGACATGTAAGTCGATCTCTTGTGCAGAGCTGTGATTTGCTTTCAGAGGACATCAAGGTGGGCTATGGAATGCACTTGATGATTAATAAGTAATGCTGCACAAAAGATGATAGTTGCACTCAGATATCTTGATGCATGTGCTTCATCATGGGCAAAGTGGTCATTCTAAACCAGGAGAAATAGTAAACCCTGCAAACTGATTCAATATTACATTTGAGCAACACCCTCGGCACTGTGAGCTGGATATGCTAACTTATTTCCTGACTTTCCATTTAAAACGGGCGACACTGAAAGTTTGTAGTGCAGGATCATTTTGGAAATAAAAGTTTACAAAGTTAGGTGTTAGTTCCGGGAAAATTAAAACATTACAAATAGGGTGCAAAGGTATATGCTTGTCATACTGGAACACAATCGATCAGCGGTCCGCAACCTTTTTTGCCTCACGGACCGGTTTAATATCAGACAATATTTTCAAGGACCAGCCTTTAAGGTGTGACGGATAAATAATAAAACAAAATAATATGATATGAACTGCATGAAAACTGTTGCATTTTTGTAACGTCATAATAAACACGAATCAAGATGCGAGGAACATCCGATCTGGCCGCAACACTCTCTGGTCGCTATGGTAATGTGCCTTCAAAATAAGATACACCGTAAATCAAAAGTGCAGGAAAAATACGACTCACCATCGCCGCATATGATACAGAGTGGGCTTGATGCGTGGGAATATCCCGTTGAGATAAATCCATATTTTAAGTAGGACTCCGGATACTGTCTTATTAAATGTAGCCTACTTTTTTCTTGAAAGTTGTCGGCTCCTCTTTTGTCTCCTGGCTGGGCCTTTTCCCCTTCCCAAAGACGTTTGTTTGTTTTTTACTCATTTTGCTAGCTCTTGGGTTTCATTTTAATGGTGACCGATCACGTGAACGAGAAACGCCGCCTTCACCTGCGTCAAGCGTGATGGATATAACAGGGAATCCGGTCAATTTTCAAAATAAAACATCTTTTAGATTCCGAAATGAATAAAACGGAAGGAATGTTAGTTATTTATTCTTTCTGTGCGGCCCGGCACCAAATGACCCGCGGACGATGCACGGCCCCGGGGTTGGGGACCGCTGCTATTGATCACTGTGGTTCTTTTTGAAGACTGTTCATTTTCAACAGAGACAGAATTTAAAGTTTCTGACTCCTGTTCTAAACGCACCATAAAGACTTTGACATCATGAGAGTGGAAATTCTCTGGTCTGATGAGACAAACATTGAACTTTTCGGCATGAATGCCAGACATAATGTTTGGAGGAAACCAATGCACCGCTCATCACCTGGACAATTGCTTTAAAACCTGTTCCGGACTTCAGACTGAGGCGATGGCTCATCTTTCAGCAGGACAACAACCTGAGCACACAGTTAAGAGATCAAAGCAATGGCGTCAGGACGTCTCAGTGAATGTCGTTGTGTGGCTCAGCCAGAGCCATGACCTGAATCCGACTTTTGAGCCCCGAATCTCATAACCACCACTGCACTATGCTGCCTGATCCTAGAACCTCATGACACCTGTGACACCATGTTCTATTCAGTAAAGAATAGAATAGAATAGAAAAGTTGGCACGGACTGACTACGAGCAGAGAAAATTAAAAGGTATTTTTGTTGTCTTGGTCTGCAGTACCGCTGTCGCTCCCCCTGGCATTTTGTAATTTCTTGCCGGGTTTCTGCACCTTCACACCTTAATATCGCACTATTGTTTCAATTTGAGCCGCAGGATTCTGCTCCATCTCATTTTTGGCAGGATTAACTTAGCAGGCAGCACGTGTCTCAAGGTATTTGTTGTGTTTTGTTTTATCGATGAATTATTTAGAAGCCTCAAAAATAGAGAGTGGATCTGAAGGCTGGATGTCCTGTTTATGCCTTCAATCCCACCACGATTTGTTTAATATGGTCCTCCACACACGTGGGGATAGGCTCTGTAATTTCCCTGAAGGAGACCCGTGTTGAATTGGATTGGAATGATGAAGGAGGAACCGAACATTGTGTTTGAAGTTGATTTTAGCTGTAGTATGAGATGCGGTGTCCCGTGCCATAGTTATTACGTACGCCAAAGATGTTATGTTTTCATTGGTTTATTCCTTTTATGGTTTAGCTTTGTGTGTGTGTGTGTGTGTGTGTGTGTGTGTGTGTGTGTGTGTGTGTGTGTGTGTGTGTGTGTGGGCGATGTTCATTTGTAAGGATTCACAAGGATGTTCCCAGTAAATGAAATATAAATACATTGAATTAAAATAGTTCCAAAAGTTGATGAAATAGGGACATCATTTAAAAAACAATTTCATTTCAATGAGATATGTGCGCTGGGCTGGGCTTCTTTGTTCATTGATTTATTCATTGGCTTTTGATAATTTTGTGTTTTTCATGTTTACAAATTCATCTGGTGAGGAATTTTTAAAAAATTGTAAAAAGAAAAATGTTTCAAGGGTTAAAAAGTGCAACTCGGTTTTCATTATCACCCCAACCTTGCAAGTGAAATCCAATATGTATAATGCTTGTAATATGTACTTTTTTTGTTATCCTGGAATTTGTGTTGAACCGTGATTATGCAAATTCGGATACATTCCCCTGAGGCATTATTGATTGACACATTAGTCTTTTAGGGATTATTTATCTGGTCATTGTGTGTCGGTCTAACTGAGTGTGGTCATTGTTTTTGGAACTTCACAAGGATTTTTTCTCGTCAACTTTTCTGATTCTAACCAAAATATCAGATAAACTTTTCTCATTCTCTTCCCGTTCTTTGTTTCTCACCAGTTCTGAAGGATTCTTTTTTTTCCCTCTCATTTTACTGTTTACATGAGCCCAATGCTCGTTGTTCGAGCAGAATTTCTGCTTGTTAGTCAGCAGGCGGAGCTTAAAGGTAAAGTGTAGCCCCAGCTGTGGCAACGCTATAATAATCCTCCATAGGGTCATTTTTCATCATTTAGTGAACACGCTAAAGTTCACAGGGTCTATTAATGAAAGGCTCCTGCTTTTTCTTTACACATCGTAGCACTTTTTAAAAATGCTAATAGACTTCAGTGAGCACCTGAGCAGGGATGAACGTGCCCTAATTCCTGCTCGAAAGGTCACCGGGATGAGTTATGGCGCTTTGAGCACCTGAGAGCTATTCCCTTGTTAGATTTGACAAAGAGAGTGTCATTTACTCCCTTTAAAAATAGTGCGGCCTAATAAATGATCATTTGAGGAATGCGGGCGCTACAGGCTGTGACTTTTCCTCCGACACAAATTTTCTCTGGGCTCATTTACAGGACAAAAATTCAACCGGCCCAAAATTTTCATCTGCATAATCCTATATTACCGTATTATCATGACCATAAAACGCAGACGAGTGTTTTAAATTTTCTCCAAAATGAACGGGGCGCCTGGGGGTCGCCTTGTGTCTGCACCGAGTTCCAAAATCTGTGAATGCTGTTGTGTGACTTCGATGAGGGGTCCGCTTGACTGACCGACTGATTGATGCTGTGCTGACACGTTGCTTATATTGAGGAAAGGCGGACGTCACTGAGGACAGCATGCGGACGTTAAAGAGGAAAGGGTGGGTGTGAAAGAGAACGTTGAAGGCACATCCCCAGTAGGTGTAAATCGTGCCGGTATGTGCATTGTGCAAAACAACATCCTGAAAATGGCACCGATGAAGAGACACGCTTACAAAGCTCAGTTTAAACTGCAAGCTATCAGAGGACCATGGGAATCAAGCAGCCACGAGAGAATTCAAGATCAACTAATCCATGGTGGTTCGTGCTTTTGTTTTATGAAACGGCGCCATCTGTCCATCAGGGCAAGGATGACCGTGGCGCAGCAACATCCGGCGGATTACAAGGAAAAGCTGGCCAATTTCTATTCCTACTGCAGTAAAAAGTGTAATGTTCTGCGTTACATTAAATAAAGACACTTTCTTGGAGATTTTGATCCTTTAATCTCCACATTCCTATCTTACCCGCAAGTGATGAGGGGCAAGCATATTTTGCATTTTGAAATCCAACAAAAAGATTGCAGACAAAAACACCCAGCCCAACCACATCACCAATATGGACGAGGTGCCGCTCACTTTCGCCAAGAAGAAAGGGGGATCAGCACGGTAGCGATACGCACAGCGGGCCGCGAGAAATCGGCTTTTATTGTTGTGCTTGGTTGCCCTGGTAACGGACAGAAATGGCTACCTAAGGTGATTTTTAAGCCGAAAGAAAAGTTTCCAGGCGGTGTCAAAGTGAAGTTGCGCGCGGCGTGGGAGCAATGGTGAACACAGCTTTACTAAGACTGGGAGGTAGTTCCGAACTGTAATGCTACTTTGAACCCTGGCAAGACCTTCATGGTGTATTCTATAGGTACACAGCAGCATATGGGAAAGTTATAGTGAGTGGCCCCTGAAAGGTGTTCATTGTCAAGGGTGCAAGAGCAGCGGGATGGAGGTGACAGTTTGAGGTGGACGAGTCTATTCATAGTTTCATCTCTCAGACCGAGCACTCCATCATTTTTGGTGTCTGAGGGCTTCCTGTGTTTCAAAAAAAAGTTTGTCAGGTTGTATGTTTCATTCAGAAGCTTCATAATTCATGTTGGGGAGGATTATAAATAAACTGACGGACTTTCACTCATGGTGCTTTGTCTTATTTTTTTGAGACTCTAAAGTCTACCAAAATTGTCAATACATTCCTTTGACTGCTTTTTCTCTAGATCGTGTGTCCTTACACGGAGCAGTATTGTTCATACTCACTCACTCACTCACTCATGAACTCATGAATTACCTATACAGAGCTTTATGTTCTATAGATGTACATGCCGTAATATTTATATATGACGCATTAAATAAAGCTGCCCTGCTTTGCCAAAGTAGAGAAGTAAACGTTTGTCATCTAATTGGGGGCTGTCACACACATTTCTGCCGCATCTGATTAAGGAAATATGGCTCATAGCTCATCACTGGAATATTACGATTCTCAATCATATTGCCCTTTGGAAGGTAACCGACAGTGTGAGAGGTTGATGCATAAGCTCTGCTTAAAAAAAAAAAAAAAAAAGAAAAAAAAAGTTTCTTTTTTCATTTTTGTTATGTCTCTGCGCGGACTGGTACTAGGTGGTTGGGGACCAATGATGTTGCTAACTAACAGACAAATGAACCTCCTAACTCATGAAATGAGCTAACCACAAATACTATCAAACTAAGAACAAACTAAGAAGCTATTTAACCAACAAGCTACCTATCTAGTGTAACTAATAAACTACCTGACAAACAAACAACCTGACAAATACGAACTCATGAACTACCTTACGAATAAGCTACTGAAAGCAAATGAACAAGTGTATGAACAAATAAGTTAGCAAAAAAAAAAAAAAAAAAAAAGAGCCCACAAAAAAAAAAAAAAAAAAAAAAGAACATAATGAAGCAATAAACTAGTTAACGGGCAACAAAAATGATGTAGCTAACTAACACATAAATGAAGGAGGTAAATAACAAACTCATGAACGACCAACAAACAGCCTAATAATTGCTAATGCTATATTTTATATTTCACTTATATTGAACAGTGTACAGTTCTTTTCGCAAACGTTTATTTTGTGCGATGAAACACTTTGTTTTTTTTTCTCCCCCAGTGTAGGACAAATAAAGGTTATCTTATCTTATCTTAAATCAGCAGCTAACCAACTCAAGACCTAATACAACTAGCTCGATATTTTGGACAATTGCATGCTTCCAACTTTGGTGTAGGCCCACTTTTGTTCCTAGCGCACAAAACTATGTCCTAAAAGGCATGCTTGAATGAGTTTGGTGTGGAAGAAAATGGCCAAAAAAAACCACCTTTGGGATAAACTGTCTGTACCACAGCTCCTATAGTTTTTTGTTCTTCTACTTTCTTCCTTTCATAACTTTGCTGCTGTAAATTGGGAATTTCTCCCTTTCTCCATTGTAAGACGAATAAAGGTTTTCTTATTCTTATTCTTATTCTTATTCTTATTATTCGGAACTAGAACAGAGATTAATTAGAGCAGGCACTTCCCACATCCCCAAATAACAAAATTTCCAACAGACATGCCTACATCTCAACGTCTTCCCAGAAGACTGGAAGCTGTTATGGCTTGAAATGGAACAGACCCAACGTGTGCCCAAGTGTCATCAGTGCCACCCTGTTGTCCCACAGACCTTTGAGAACAAAACAATAAGGCAGAGACCGCTTGGAGCGACAGCCTCGGGCCCACCAAGGAAATATGGGCATCAGAGGGAGTCCAATTCTTGCAATGCAGTAAAATAAAGCCTTTATTGCTGTCTTTATGGCTTCATTCTCCATGGCAATGACATTATCTATGGTAAATGGCCGAGCTTTTGTCGTATTATCAGGGAAATCGGAGTAAGGAGGGCGAGAAGGGCAGCAAATGAATGAGATGCATTTCCTCCAATTTGAAATCGTTGCTGGGCCATAAACCATATTTTGGAACATAATTTATCTCCTCTAGTTAATAATCAATGAACGCAAGGTTACAATGCTAATATAAAAAATAATTATAAGACAGCTGATAAGATGTGGTCATGATTTATCGCAATGTATAGAAACATATCGAAGGAAACATCACTGTGAATGATTGATCTCGTAGCTACAGGAAAAAATAGTTGGACACCAAACCACGCACAAAATTCTCTGTGCAGCTTATCTCGCAAGCGTTGTAGGTGTGCTGATTCCTATCCCAGATGACTCGCAACAGGCAGGGGAACACCATGACCTGGTCGCCAGCCAATCGCAGGGCACATATTCCATAGATATAGACCAGGGTTTGTCAATCTGGAGTTGCGCAGGAGTTGCGAAATGAATCCACTGATGAAATGACACGCCGTTATCTGTCAGATTCAATGAAGAAGGACTCTTTTATTTGACAATGGCAAAAAGATATTTGCAAAATAGCCAATTAAAGGGAAAGTCAACTTAAAAATTTTCTTTACACTCGTATGTTCTATGCATCCTTACTTGTCTAATATTGTTTAATATCGCATTTATGGAATATAAATCTAGCAGCAAAGGGGCGGCCACTTACTGACGACTAAAAATGACAACACAGTTCCTCAGGGGACAGGTAACAATAAATCACAGCTCACTTGCTTTTTGAGTTTGGTCATGTGATGTTTACAGGCTTCATTGTAAATATGGTTAAGTATTGTTCTAAAATATATACAGTACCCGGTACTGTATATATTCTATTTTAGTGACATGGCGGCGGCCACCTTTTTGTCGTTTGGTTAAAACCAGGAAATGGTCCTGAGTAGGGGAGGTATTTGCCGCATCACTTTTAAGAAGTGCCGGGATTTCATTGTAACCATATGGCACCAAAATAGTGTAATGTAATGTAAATGTGACATGTGATTGATTGTCGATCAGTCCAGGATGTGGCCTGCTTTTAATCTCAAGTTAACGGTGACACTGAAAAGAATAAGTAGCATGGTAAATGGATGGATGTAATTCAGCAATTGAACATCTTGTGTTACGATATATTAAATACAAGAAAGGCACATGGCAGAGTTCTGCTTCGATGTGCTACAATCATTTTGGTAGCAGTAATACTCAAGTGGGCGTCACGGTGATCGATTCAATTTCAGCACCGGCCTTCCTGTATGGAGTTTGCATCTTCTCCCCATACCTGCGTGGGTTTTCTTCAGATACTCGGGTTTCTTCCCACATTGCAAAAGCATGCATGGCAGGTTAATGTAACACTCTAAATTGTTCCTAACTGTGATTGTGAGTGCGGATGGTTGTTCGTGTCTGTGTGCCCTGCGATTGGCTGGCAACCGGTTCAGGGTGTCCCCCGCCTACTGCCCGAAGACAGCTGGGATAAACTCCATCACCCCCCGCGTCCCTTGTGAGGATAAAGCGGATCGGAAAATGGATGGATAATACTCAAGTGTCATACATGTTAAGGAATGCTTGGATGACAAAAATAATAAAAATAATTGGATGTTTTGCATTACTGACAAGACTTCCTGATTGACGTCCCTCACGTGTACTTAACGATTTAACTTTCATTTTTCAACCAGCCCAAACCGCACACATTGCAGATTGCAACTCATCCAATTTTTAATTGCACTGGTTTTTACCTGGGTCCCGCCGGGCCAGCGGCCGTGGTCGTTGTCATCTGTCTGCTCTGACAGGAAGAGAGTGTGGCACAACGCCACTTCGCCCCCCCCCCCTCCCCAACCCACTCCTGAATCCAATCCCTCCACCAACCCCACCCCCACAATCTGATGTGTCAGGCGTATCACACGGCCGAGCGATCGTGAGGTGACATCCTCCACTGAATCAGTGACATTTCACGGACGGTGCAAATCTATCCATCTTTGTCAAGCATTCCGCCTTCATTTGAGCATTCCCGAGTTAGCATATTGATCACCACCTGGCATTTGACTGAGGACTTGTCGTTTTTCTGCAACTTGAACAGAGAGCCTTCTGATAAGCTCTTCTGCTCCATATCGCCTCCTCCTGTCTAGCTCAGGTTTACACAATCATCAGTATGCCAGAGGATCTCAAACTTTTGGAGTCCAGGGGATTCCTGACAGGGGAGACATTTTTCCCAAGGCCTCCCATTATACTTACCTCAATTAAAGTTAAGTAAGGGTACAACGTGCATCATTAATTCATATTTTTTATTTTTCAACCAAAATCTTCATGGCCAGTTTGAGAAAAAGGAACTGAACCAATTTCAATTGAATTACATTCATGTTTTCCGAACCTCGCGAACAGACTTGCACTGATTTCACTAACAGAAATGTGAACAGAGAGATGCATGTTTACACAAGCAGTGTGACATCTTAGTCATTTGGTCGCTGTATTTAATGACACTTTTGACCATTCGAGTGACCCAAAAATGGCGAGCGACTTTACTTCCCACGCATGAGTGAAATTATTCCCCCCCCTCCCACGTTATTTTTCGTGTGACAAGTCAATCGCATTAAATATTAGCTGCCAGCCAGACATAATAATGCCATTTTATACGCTGTAAAAGATGACACTTATTGACATGTGGGGAACTTTTGACCTGAAGTATTTGCTTCCAAGCTGCAAATATTTTGCTGCAGTTTCTCCTCACCCGCACAACTTTACAAGAGAAAAGAGCGTGAGAGCTACAAATGATGCATGCATGCAGTGATTTCATGTTTATGTGATACGCCAAAGTCATATCCAAGCTTTTAATTGGCCCAAAGCCAAGGTAGCATCGACTAACTTGTTTGTATACGTGCTTTATTTATTCATGTATTTATTTATTTAGGTGCTCCTGTTCCCATATTTCGTGATGTACTGTTTAAAAGACATCATTTATAAAATAGACCTCTGCTTTTGGGTGGGCCTGTGATGCTTAAAAATCTGTGTATAATTGACACCGATTTATCATTGCACTCAAAAAAAATATTTGGCAATAATTTATATTAATTAATAAAGTTTTTTTATTTAACCCCTCCAAAAGCTTGAAGAAGCCGATACACTATAACACCAAAAATATTTTCCACATAAAATGGGCTACCCACCCAGAAAAAAAAACAAAAAACACACACACACAAAAACTGCTCATAGGTGAATCCACAGATGTCAAATCGCCATTGGGTGTCCAAGGGCCTCAATCTGAAAACCACTTGCTAAATGGAGCTCACATCACCAGGAAAGCTTGAGCCACATTTCCTTCGGGCCTTATGTCATCCACAGCATATTACCTTGTCAGCTTACGTTTTAATGCTACTTAGGCAATGTCGTTTATTTTGGTCTTACGTTCACATGAAAAACGGTGTTTTCAGTCGTTGAGATGTCGTCCTTCCATTTGAATGAAATTCTGACATTTATATCTCATTGATTCAATCTTATTCTAACCTGATTGTTTTCTTCATCAACCTGGTGACATATATTTTGGTCGTCTGCAACCCGTGCATGTCTATGTTTATGTGTAAAACGATTTGTGTTGATTTGAGCTCTTTTTTGGGGCTGTCTGTAGCTTGGATGAGAGATGGATAGATAGATAAAGTCAAAAGATGATTCGTCAGCTCATTCGAATGGTCAGTGTTAGGCACACAGTGTGTTCATGCAAAATGCTGCTTCCGCGGGACGCATAACTAAACAACGATGGATCTTTGTCTCATCACTTGATCTGCAGTGGCGCATCATGACGAAAAAAAAATAATGTCGGGACTAATCCGGTTTACAGTGAGCAAAGCAGCCTCTGTAAACGACAGTAACATGTTTTGTTTGTCTTTGGGCATGACGATTGGACAATAATGCAAATCAAAGCTTTAGGGAAAAACGATTGCGCCTGTGTCACAACAAATGAACACAGCAACAAGCTTGGGGAAGTAGGAAATCTACAGTGGAGGTCAAAGTGGCCAGAGATTACAAAATGTATGTCAGTGGGTGCAGATATCGCTCCAAAGCCGGTGAGAAGATGGCTGCACCTACTCCAAGCCCCGAGCGGCCTGCTCACGTGAAAACATGAATGGATGGAAACACGATAATGTGTGGAGCTTATCCAGTGCGTACTGACATGTCCTCAGCGTAATCTCTTGTATTGTGCTGCGAGGGGGGAAGATTATCCTCCTCTGACTGGCTGCTAAAAGGTTGCTAGGCTGTACTTCATGTCTGCGTGATAGGAGAGTGTTGGGGGAAGCATATGCCTCTGTGTAAACGATGCTGGCTGCCCCGCCTCCTCTGTCACAGGCTGGATTATGTCCAACATTATCCACACACCCACCAGCACTTCTCGCACCAGATTGGAGCCATAAAAGCATTCATCTTCCCCAAAAAATTAACACTACATATGGCAGTGGCTTTTAGTGACGTTTGGCATAAATTTTGATGCTGGCAGTAGGATTAGAGGATGAGGCAAGGTTGTGATAATGAGGTTTGTTATAAGGGATGTTCAATACCACTTTTTTTCAGACTAATAGCAGTTAGAATACTCAGCTCTTAAGGACTCACTGATACTGATACCAAGTAACGGATACCACTATCACTACCGCTTTTGATACATAAAATATCTCTGAGACCAATGACAGGTAACTATAAAGAAAGTCCTTTTGTTTTTTTTGTTTTTTTGACAAAAGACACAACAGTCATCTACTCTGCAATAAATAGTTTAAAAGCAAATAAAGCACAAACAAGTAGCTCTGAAAATAGGATTCCTTCTTTTATCAATTAAAAGTGAAAAAAAAAACCAGACACTTCCTGGAGTTTTAGTCTTTTTTTCAAAACCAATTGAAGGGCAAAATAATACAGGTTCGATTGTTAACCATTAAGGACGATAAAGTTGGAAAACAGGCCTGGGCGATACGGCAAAGCACTTTAATATTGTACCGATACTTTGTATCATTACGGGCCCATTGCTACTTGTTCTACTGTTTACAAGAACCAAGTAATAACAATCACATGTGATTGTTTTAAATCAAACACAGCAAAATCGTTAAGGGGTTAGCACATCTGCCTCACAGTTTTAAGCTTCAGGGTTTGAATCTTGTTGTGCACTATAAACCCAGATTAGTTGAGTTCACTTTGAAAATACCAAAACCATGTACTGTACCATGAAAAAAACGAAGTAACGAAAGAGCAAAACTTACATCCATTCAACTCAATATTTTCGGGAGTTACAATTATAATGGAGGATGATTCTGCACCCTTTTAACTATGTTCACAAACACTTATCCTGAGGGGGCGACACATGATGGCAGTCACCGGTGTGTTCAGGTCTTGGGTTGCCCATCCAGCCAGCTATTCACTGAGCCCCACTTCTTTTTGAATTGAAATAGGGGTGTGGTTAAAACTAAAAGTACACTTTTTTGTCTTTTAAGATGAAATGTATTAGTCCAATCTACCATGTACCCAAATTAACAGAGTATTGCTTGAACTACTCAAGTAGAAAATAAACTTTTTAACTCATGCGCATTAATGGATGGACGAATACATACACAAGAGGCTACAAGCTGTGATATTCAGTCTTCCAGTCCAGACACAGGGGGCACTTTTGAGCAATATTTGAGTTTATGCCCTTCTGAGTGACTCTAGGTTTCGATTTGCTGTGATTTTTTTTATCCCCCCCATGCGTGCAGCATAATATGCTTTAGTGTGCGTGTGTGTGTGTGTGTGTATATGTGTGAAAAGGTGTAGACCAGCCGATGTTCCCTTAAATAGAGCTTCAAGTTTCTCCTGGTTCTTCCCTTAGAGATCACTTATGTCCTAGCAGCCATCACAAAATGGTGCGGATATAATTTGTCATCAGGGATTTCCCTGCTGTAGAATCATAGAGAAGATGCAGGCTAATCAATACTATGGATTTTGCGCCGCACTGGCTGATTGTCCAATTGCCGTGAAACATGTGGCGAGATAAAGGGGCGCGCCTGGCATTTTTCGAGAACCAGACCGCCAAGTCAGCATGAGCCTTGTCACATGCTCAAAGGCTGCAGTGACAGAAAATGCTCATGCCGCAATGTTAACAAACGTTCCTTCTGTGTCCTGTAATTCATCAGAAATGCCACCGAAACACCCCCAGTCTCCTTTTCTATGTTTTTGACAATGGTCCCCCTCGGCATCATCAGGTGATGCTTTGGCCATTGAAGTGCAATCAAATGTCGGTGGATTATGCTGGAAGACGCAAACTCGGTGTGTATGTTAGCATCTTAAATCGGATATTAATTAATAATATTGTGGAAAATTGAATTTTGGATGTTTGCGTAGAAATGGCCTGGCCTCTAGAGCGCCTGCCCACCCATCAAATGTGAAATTAAGCAACCAAGTAAGTCTTCAGTGATCTGCCTATTTCTGAATGTGGGTCTTTTTTCTGAGCTTTTTTTCTGAGATAGCAGATAGCGAACACAGCTTTACAAAGACTGGAAGGCAGTGCCGGGGCAAGTTACGCCACAATTTGTGAATGGCTTGTGGATGCTTGGACTAACGTCTCTGCTTGCACTAATGTTCGAGCCGGGATCTTTTCTGAGGAGCCGCACAGCAATGAAACTGACTCTGACAATGACGAGTCGTGTTCCATGGAGAACTTGCCCAGCTGTTCATTTCACATACAGAAGATGAGGACTTGATAGATTTATGGATGAGGATTGATCCAAAAATAATGTGAGTCCATTGTTGAATACTTAAATAAGGTACCACCGAACTCAGTTTTGCTCCCGTTGCCTTTTGAAAAACATACGCTAGCGTGCACTCATGCTACAGTATTTTTCCAAGCTAGCGTACATTTTACCATGCCTGCGCCCAATAATGCAGCGCGTCTTGATGGTCGTGAAAATATGGTAGTTATCCTTCAATTTAGGTTTACAGTCATAACGGCCCTCTGAAGGAAACCGTAACTACGACGTGGCTCAGGACAAAAAATTATTTGACACCCCTGCCCTATATTAACAAAGATGAGCAGTAAATCAAGCATTTTTTTTTCCCGACAAAGGCCATATTCTTCAAAATGCTTCACTCTCCTTGGCAAAAAATGTCACAGGATTCAACTTAACGACCTCCATTCTTATACAGATAAAAGAGTTTCAAGGACCATCTTTGGTTTATCCAGAGCCGTTTCTTCTTCTTCAAAAAAGTCACCTAGTGCTGCAATGCGTTCATTGTCCATAGGAAACAGCAGCATCGATCATAAACATCACATTAACAGAAAATAACAAATCAAATAACAGTTTTAAAAAGCCTGAGTTACAATACCATATAAGTTCAAATCAAACCATAAATGTAATGTTTTATTGCCCCCTAATCTTTAAAGAACTATCAGCCAAGGCAAGCCATTACAGATAGAGGATTTTACTTTCCCGTTTAAGCCCTGATGGCATCAATGGAAGTGTCCATCCCCTGAATTATAATGGCAACGCCTGTCTGTTCATCACTCAGTCTGCTAACGAACAAAGAGATGAAGCAACAAACATAAACATGAGACCCTTTTGTGAAAAACGTAGCCTTGGCAGAAGTCTACCAGCCGCTGCTCGGTGACATTTGAGCTATTGCATTGATATCTAATTGGGGCCCAATACTATATTAGCCAGTACGGTGCTCAATTTCTTTTCCATTACAATTTCACTTCCCGCTGAAGCTGGGCAGACATGCTACACGCTGACTAATGTGCAGAGGAAGATTCCAGCATATGCCTGCGAGGTATAACATTACATAATGTTGAAGCACTGCTAGCTTTTTGGTGTACAAATGCTCTTTTATTAATATTGTGGATTTAGTCATCTGTTTCTGTTTCCCCCATGATTGAGTAATGAGCAGTCCAGGATGTAAGATTTTGTCACATTCCGAATTGACGACATTCCGGCGACGGTGGTTCCACCACATAAAGGGCATATTCACCTGTCGATGCTAAAGTTTTTTTTTTTTTTTATATACGCCTGATTTATACACTTCCAATGGACGGCGATTCTCCATACTTCTGACATACTCACCATGCGTAAACTGGAAATTTGTAAACAACGACCAAAGAGGCGTGATTCAGTGAAGTCTAAAGGTGGGCCTAATTTCCAGGAAGGAGCATGTATATTTGCATTCTATATCCAATAAAATCATCTATCCATCTATTTTTTAATCCGCTTAATCCTCACAAGGGTCACGGGTGTACCGGAGACTATCCCAGCTGTCTTGGGCAGAAGGCGGGATACACCCTGAAGTGGTTGTCAGCTCATCGCAGGGCGCACATAGACAAACAACCATTTGCGCTCACCAGACTATCCCAGCTGTCTTGGGCAGAAGGCGCACATAGACAAACAACCATTTGCGCTCACATTCACACCTAGGGACAAGTTAGAGTGTTCCATTAACCTGCCATGCATATTTTTAGAATGTGGGAGGAAACCGGAGTACCCGGGGAAAACCCACGCAGGAATGGGGAGAACATGCAAATTCCACACAGGAATGGAACCCTGCACCTCTGCACTGTGAGGCGGATGTGCTAACCAGTCGATCAGCGTGCCACCCTTAATAAATACAATAAAAAGTAATTTATTCAGAGTACCGTGCTTATGACTGAATGCATGATTGGAGTTGCTGCATCAGTGTTTAAGCGTGACCTAGCAATGCGTCGCGCCACATAGGCAGGCTATGTGGATTTCACAACCGGCATAAATTGAAAAAAAAAAAAAAAACATTCCGAATGGAACTCACCATCGCCACCATTCCAAAGTACGGTGTTGTTGTGAGCAGCACTAAGTAAGTGCCTTTTCCGATTTAACCGCATGGGAGAATGAGCTCCGAGTTGATCAGCTTTGCTTCAAGTTCAATGTAGAGAGTTCTTGATGAGGTATAAATCCACACCTGGATGAGTTTAAACTGGCAATGTGGTGCATGTCAGCATACTTGAGCAGGTACAATGCGTGTTGTTCTCGTGACCTGGAGTCAAGTGTCAGTACTTTAGGTGAAGGGGGAGGTAATGTAATCGGAATCTGGGCTCAATCCCACAAGTTTAAGAAAGGTCAGAATAGGGGAGGATGGGTGTCGGGGTGTGGGGGAGGCGGGGGTGATTGGTGCCTGTGACCCCTCCCCAATTACAGCCACTCCAGCAGAACGTATCACAGCGTCGTCCACAGTGACAGTCATTTAGCAGCAACTCATCTGAGGGGTGGAAGCGGGAGATGGATGATCAGGAAATAAGAAATGATTTGCCGGGACCTGTTAAACTCTTCCCCGCTATCTCTCCACCCATCGGTGTCGTCCCGCCTCCTGCTGCCACCTCCTCTTTTGCTACACACACACACACACACACACACACACACACACACACACACACACACACACACACACACACACACACACACGTGATGTGCAGCCACATGATTATTGGCGCAATCACTCATGTAACAGCCCGGCATGGCTTTGTGTGGGGGCTCCAGTATTTGTCACTGTCACTTCCCCCCAGTGCTCCGCCATTGTCTTGGAAATTGTATGTGTAAGGCAAGAGATGCCTGTGACCCACTTCGACAAGCAGGCCGGCTCTCATGCACAAACACATGCGTACGCACGCATTCAGACAAAATCCACGTACACATTCGCACAAGCGCGCGCGCGCACGCACACACACAGCTCTTTGATGTGTCCTATTATGTGTCCCAGCAAGAGCCATAAATAATTGTGACAAGTTTTTTTGTTGCACGTGAAAGTCCTTGACTCTACCTCCTGTTCCAGCACCTCCTCTCTTGTACGGATACACTGCCAGACCCGACCATAATCTCCCCACCACCACCCCATACCCCGCACCCCCAGCCTCCACTGCTACCGCCACACCTCCACCCTGCGCCGCCCCCTCCCCCCAACACATACACTCCCTTCCCCGGCCCGATGATAGATGTTGCGGTGCGGCAAATGACAACAGGATAGATTTTTAGTTTGTGCTTTGGAAGGGATCAGTAATGGTGCTTTGCTGTACAGAGCAATAAAGAAGAAAGACAGAGGGGAAAAGAACAATACCGAAAAAAAAAGAAAGAAAACGACTGGACAATGGCGAGGACAGTGGAATTGATGGTTGGTGACCAGTGACTGTCAGCCATGTGAGCTCTTAGATTAATGACTTGTCCAGAAAAAATGCTGCAGTGCCGTTTGGCATCACATGTAATACCATAACTCTCATTATTGATTTGATTTTTGAGCAGTAGAGGTCAGCCTCTTCAGAAAACAACATTGACAAAACTACCATTGATTGCAATTTTCTTTTTTTTGACCCCTGAAAGAAGTATGTATCGTCATTACATTCTTCTAGTCAGCACTACGGTAAAGCAATCCTTTAACTTTGAAGACTCCTTTCTTCCTGTCAAGAAAATAATCCTATTGAGTTTTCGAAGATTTATGACAGCAGGCAAAATCTTGAACTACTCTTTCTTTAAACTTTTAGGGGTAGTTGTCTATATCAAGCAAGCAACAGTCAGCTTTGCTTTTTGAGAATGTTATTGTGTTCAAAGCATTCAATTGATTTAGATAACGTGATTGGTATTTGTCCGCAAGCAAAAAAATACACGCAGTGAAATGGCCCGCTGACATTGAGAAATGGGCAACTGTCATGTCTTGACATTTTCACCTTTTTGCTTGGATCAGCTGAAATTGTTCAAAGATTTGGAGACTTTTAACCTGTTCATCTGGGAATAGGCCTATCATGTGTAACGCATGAAACCAGTCGCCTTTGTTTCGTGAGTTCATGAGAGATTCATTCATTATTTGCTGATTTTAAACTTACTGAATGAAATCAGTGATGAGTTCAAATGACAGTTTTTGCCTTTACTTACTTTGTTTAGATCAATCTGGTCCCCGGTACTTTCACTTATAAAATGACAATTGGGTGAGTCGCCCGTTACATGTTTAATAAACGAGCAATTAGGATGAAATATCTTGACAACCTGGACTTGCCTACCATGTATTGCAAGCATCAAAAACAAATCAAAGTTCACCCTGGTTCTCAACTGGCGCAGTTAATGGCTGAAATGACATTTGGTTCCTCCCACCTCTATCGTAACAGCTAAACAGCGCACAGTAATTCACCGTCATTTGATATTGGCTATCAATCAAATGCAGACCGCAGACGTTTCCAGTGGTGCGTATTGTCATGGGAAAAATAATCCATAGCTGCAATGCTGCTTCTCAGTGTTTATGGAAACAATCTTGATACTGGTAGGATACAAAAACAAAAATAAACAGAAGATTATCAATGCTGTTCAGTCAGGTTCAGTTGGGTACACAACTATTGACAAACGGGCTTCATTTAAGCATTGTTCCTCTCTTCCAAAACTCATCTGGCTTGGTGGGGGGTCGAGGCTTGCGATTTTATTGTGTGATGTGCTGCGTTGGTCATCTCTTGTCGTGTGTAGGGTCTCTGACATTAAAAACATGCTAAAAATCAGTATTTGTGCATTCTGGTTTCGCACTATGTACATTCTCATTTAATTACAGTCAGATATAAATAACATCAGATCCAAGAAAAGTACGTATCGTACATAATGTTGACATAATATATTATTTATATTGCACTGTAGTTATTGTCGATGAATAGGGTCATAGGATGTATGATTTTGTCTGCCCTGATTTTCCCTCCTGCCGAGGAAAAAAAAGACATGCTGGAATGTGTTTGCTTGGCTTTATGCAGTCGTTTTTAACACTTTCTGTTCCCGCACACGCTTGCACTGCTTCCACACAACATTGTCCATGAAAAATGGGCCTGGTTGTCAGATAGAGTACCTCCTGCAGGTTGTGGTGCCAGGCGGGCAGGATGTTCGCTGACATCATGATCAGTCATGAAAATGAGCACTGGGCTCTCATGCAAAAATGCTCATGAATTATGGCACTTGGAGGCTTTTTGCAACCCAAAAACTTGCTTCCAGCCACTACTTCAACCATTCCATCAACCCGAGAAGCTTGATCTTTGCCTCATTTAATTGAATGCTGCTTAGTGGCGCACAGATGTCCACCAAGCCTTAACATTCCTAAACATCTCAACTTCTGACTTGCTTGATGTGAAAAATTGTCATTCTATGTCCAATAATAATTAGATTTTATTAACACTGGTACATGTGTTATAGCCCTTCACTCAGTTGAACACAGTCCTCTGCCAAAGCTAACCAATCCTGAGTGATGTCTGGCTAACTAACCAACTAGCTAGCTAGCAAACAAGCAGCAAACCAATACTGGCCTTTGAGGTAAATAATATTAAAAGTCATAATGCTAATGGGATGAATGTGGTTGAGTTGTCTTTGGTTTGTTTGTTAACACCTTCCCAAACCTCCCCACCACGTTCGCGGCTTTGTCTTCTTTATTTGACCACAGATGCATTTGCTAATTGCATTCTGCTCCCTCCATCAGTGGCCATGATCATTCATGTCACCGCATCAGATAGTTAAGGAGCGGACTTCCGTAAAAATCCATCACGTACATCAATGCGCATTACGGAGGTAATTAAACAGGAGGTAACGCCGCCAGATATTAAAATATCACGGCGTGATCATACGCCCCCTCACGCTGTGCAGCCTCAGCACTTAGACGTGATGCAGTGGAAGAGGAATCATCTGCAGGATTAAAAAAAAAAAAATCCAAATGGAAATGTAATTTGTCTACCTTAAAGTATCACTTCCTTTCCTGATGAAAAATGATAGGAAATGTACAGATTGCGGCACACTGAGAAAGTGGCATTAAAATAATTACTTGCGAACCCTCTCCGAGTTTGTACATTTAGCACTGCAGCACCATTAGGAATAATCTGTCCAATTAAAGGTTGTGTAATTAATTAAACACACGTTGTGTGAAGTGGAGCAAGAGGTGGCGACAATTTATCAAGGTGTTGAAATACGACCTATCTTGTCCAAAAGACTAATGTGTTTAAACAAAAGATGAAAATGGATGACAGAATTATTTGTAACAAAATGCTCACTGTGCAACCATGATGCATCTGCACTTGGAGTTGGCTTGTCCTCATAAAAGCTGTGATGTATTGGGCACGGCTGCCTTCGGTGAAGGGCGCAGAGCTTGGGAATGACTTCATCTTGCCTCAAAATCTCAGCATGTTTTTGTACATTGACGTGCAAATACCAATGCTTTCCAGGCCATTCTGCGTCAGCCCCCGGCGTCACGTTCCAGAGAGGGACAGAGCTTGTGCTTGGCACCAAGCGGATGTCCCAGTAAAGGCACCTAGAAGAGCAGTCGAGCAGAAAATCTCTAACTGTGTGAAAGCTGTCCGGTCATTTGTGCAATGGGAAGGAAATGTGTGCCCTTTTCTCACCTGAAGACTGCAAACTATAGGACAATCAAACGAAAACCACATATGCAAATGGTGAGGTTTTGTCAATATATATTGCGTTTGTGCAATATAAATATCATGATCTTGTCTTGTTTGCCTAGTTTTCTCAGTCTCCAGTTAGAGAGTGGGCGTTCCTTCACAAGTTGCACCTGACTTGAATCTGGTCCTGTTTTAAACGCCAGGCCACACTGACAACTGACTGTCGGATTATTAGCCTTGCTCATGACTCTGTATGTGCTTTTCTAGACGTTCCTTTTCATTTTCCCTCATTTTCCATAGTATTCTGTTTCGTGTAAGTTTTCCTTGTTATGTAATCTCTGCATTCATGTGTGTGTGTGTATTGGATTCTCTTGTCCTTTGAGCTGACGAGCAATTTAGGTTTACCTCATTCCTCGCCTCTTGCAAGTGCTTTTTCTTTGTTCTTGCCTTTTCCTGGTTCTTTGTTACCAGCATCCTTCATTGTCTTGCGTTTTTGTTACTAAATACCTTTTTGATTCGTCCGGATATTTGACAGAAAAATCCAACCAACGGATTCCATAGATGCAGACAAGATTGGCTAGCCGAGGACGACTGGTGGGACAGCAGGAGTCGACACTCGCGGAGCTGCGCAATGCAGTCGCCCTGCTGGCCCACCGGTTCAATGAATTAGGTTCTCGTGTGGCGCATTCAGGCGGCCGAGGAATACCTCCAGTAGGTTCTCGTCTCCCTACCTCTGGGGTATACCCACCTGCGGTTACTACTCATGAACCCATCTTACTTCATCTGTCACGCTATGGTGGAAAGCCTCGGTTGTGTGGTCAATTCATATACTGTACCGGTGTAGCCTTATTTTTGACCAGAAACCTTCGTTCATCTTCCTGTTTCTGGAAACGTTTCAGTGAGCAAGCCATTCAGCCTATTTACCTCATTGTTACGAAACAGTGGGTCTTATTTACATAACCACCCCCACACTGAGCAGTACAGTATACAGTATTGGGTGGAGTGACAGTGTCTCACTTGTATGCCGTAGCCGCGATCGCAAACTGGCTTGTTTTGCCAAGAAACTAACTGTGCAAAGAGTGCGATCATTCTTAAAGGGTTCCCAGTAGGTATTCTGTTCATGACCCTTTTATGTTTTCCCCTAGTGGCAAACATTTGTCGTGCTGCTTTGGAACTGCTGGCCTTCAGACGGGACAAGCGCTAAACTTGGATTCAGGCCCACTGCGGCGGAAGATGAATATTGTGAGCAAGTTACGGTTTGGGCTATATGAGTCCAGTGGGGCCCATGTGCCAAATGGTGGAGGGCAGCGCCCTTGCCATATCCCAAACTGTCAATCAGCTGATATCTCGCACCCCTAAGATGGCAGTGTTGACACCAGAGGGGAGACGGAGACATAAATCCCGAGTCGTCTATTAAAAGAAATACTCTGTGTGTCAAGGAAAGGTGGGATGTCTTAAAATGAACGATAACAGTCTCATTAAAAGCAACGGCCAGCTAAATGATGAATAGGCCGCCTCCTTGAAGGTGCTACGGACAACAGCTTCAACAAACTAAGACTGGGAACCACTCAAGACGTTTTTTCAACAAAATATACACTTGTACTCATATTTAAATACACCTTGTTTAAACAGCCTATAACAAACACGATAAGCAAGGGTGGGTGAAGATCCAGAGCTACTTTTAAACAAGTGGCCTTTACCACGAATACAGATATAATTTTTTTTTTTTTTTTGGGGGGTCGGGGGGCACCTATGCAGCACTATTTGCCGAAAAACTCATCTGTTGTTTTTGTGTGCATGTCAAAGCAATAACATGATAAAGTATTCCTTTGGCACCACTTCGTGGATGTTTGGTATCAGTGAACTATGTTCAAGTGACGTGAGAAGCTTCACTTACAAAAGCAATGCTTTCACACCATTTTGTGGCATCGATAAGAATTCAACTTTTTGGGGGTGGGGCGTGGGGAAGGAGGATAAATTATTTGATTCTTACACTTCAATAAACCAAGATATATTTATAATAAATAAAGAATAATTTGCAGGCAAATTAAGTGAAATTGGATCATTTCTCTGGCGATCCCTCACAGGACATACGTTCGCTCGGCACCCTGGATGGGAATCTCTGTACACTGTACACACGTTCCAACAATCGGAACAAATTTGTGAATTTTCTTTCACTTATGATTGTGATCAAAGTTGGAGAAGGGCTTGTTCTCTTGTGTCGGTAAAATATTTGATATTTTGGGGTGGTGCCAGATTTGTTCAGAAAACGGTCAGGGCTTTCAAGTGTAAATTGGCAATTTTACACGGCTCTCTCGGGTTGTTCATGCAACGCAGTTTTCAACTGACAAGAGACTTTACAAGAATATCATCTTTCTATAAAGGCTCTCAAAGTGAAAGCTATGGGCAACAACATTGTTATTTGTTTACTAAGCACTGAAATTCTGATGCATTTTAAGTGCTCAGTGTTGACATACATGAGTACAGAGCTTCACAAACCAAGATAACAATGCTTGATCACATTCGGCTTCAGCAAGTTACAGTACATACTGGCATTCGTGGTTGTCAGAGAAAACGTAGGCCCACCACCTTGCTTGAATGTTGGCTGGACAAACTTGCCATTGTACTTCTTACACATGCTTGATGGCATCCAAACCAAATGAATTGATCTTGATCTCATCAGAACACAAGACACACAGTTCCAGTACTCCATGTCCCCAGTCTGTTATTCTTCAGAAAACCCTTTGTAGGCCTTTTTTGTATATCATCTTTAGAAGAGGCTCGCTTCTGCGGCCAGAGCTATGCAGACCAATTTGATGCAGTTTGCAGCATGTGGGTTGAGCACTGACAGGTTCACTCTCACAGCAGCTAATTAGTCCCAATTTGGGCATTTTCACATCGGGGTGTACTCACTTTTGTTGCCAACGATGTAGGCATTAATGGCTGTGTGTATTATCAATATGTATGTCATGTAAATTTACAGATATACAATCTGTACACAGACTACTCTGTAGAAAATTGTCATTTTTATTTCTGTGTTGTCGCAATGAAAATATATAATAAAATATTTACAACATGAAGGGTGTGCTCATTTATATGAGACAATATATGCAGTCATACAAAGCTATTGATGAAGGGTCATGTGGGGAACACTTACTTTGGTCGTGTGCGTGTGTGTGTGTGTGTGTGTGTGTGTGTGTGTGTGTGTGTGTGTGTGTGTATGTGTGTGTGTTTAACAAAGTGATACCGCTCACTACTGGCCTGTCATGCAATCTTTTCAGTTATTTTTGCAAGAATAAAAGTGGGACCCATTTTAAACAGATTCCTCTTGCGATAAGAGCATGAACATGGTCCAGGTCATTTGTAGATGAAGTAAAAACAAACTTAAATGAAAAAAATTATCATACATTCGCATGTTTTAAAAAAAAAAAGTCATTCATTAAATTATAATTAACCAGTTTTTTTTTTTGTAAAAGACATCAAAATGTATTTAACCGTTATACTGGAAATAATAATTTTTAAAATCATTATTTGCAATAAAGTTAAACAATGCAATACATTTTCTGAAATAATTCATTAAAGAATTTTAAACCAATTTTAAGAAAAGACTACTAAATTAATACTACACTTTGTACAAATACTACAGCGCTACTGATAACATTAATGTTCTGTGGGCTACATCACAGAAGGGAATGGGCTATATATAGCCCGAGGGCCATACTTTGCCCACCCCTGTGCTAGACTGGGCTGGTACCAAACATGGATGCTTCTCACACATACAAGCCTGACATGAGCGTAGGTGTACAAGACGATTCGACATTGCGAATGATGCCAGTAAGCCAATCTAAACTATCTCACTCAGACCCAAAGTGTGTCTGTAATGTTCTTTTTCAGACCGTAAAAAAAAAAAAAACACCAACTGTAAACATTTACATCTGCATGACATAAACACATCCCAGCACTGTAAATAGTGCCGAGAAGAGACAGAACTCGGGCCTGTCACAAGGAATGAAAATGAGAAATGGATGAGTCGTGTGAGCGGTTCCGAAATGATGTCCACTCCCAAACAGGCTTGACGTGTTCGCCAGTGCACCCTCACGCCGTCTCTTCTCTAAACACTGACATTCCGCATGGTTGAGAAGTGCTTTCTGAAGACTTTAAAAGCGCGGTATGATTTCAACATTAGGAGCGCGATACGTACTGTCTCTCCCCCCACCCCCAAAAATTTTTATCTTTCACTCATGTTTGCTACGTGCGGTCTTAGATAAACATCTAAAGCTAAGAATGTGCCCCAATTTGCTGCACACTGTACTCAACGCTGTTCGGGCCTTGTAGAAACCAAAGAAAACGCAAAACACACACTTGATTCTCACTGAACTGAGATGTCAGCTATCTTTGGTGTTGCCATGGTGACCCTGATCACAAATGATGCAATGACGTGAGTATTTAATTTAATTTAATGCTATGATGGCCTATAACTGGGAGAACGCTGTTTCTGTTGTTTCCATGGCGACCTGACTCACCTACTCTCGTGGTCTGCAATAGTGGTGGACCAGCTCGGGCACCTCCTGTGCTAGCGTTGTGTACAACCTCATATATTGTTACAGATAAAATAAATAAATGGAATAATTGCAGCAACGTTATTTTAATGTGCAAGTTGTGAAATGCTATTTTGCGATGGTGCTATTGTACTTTCACTTTTAACTGTGCATTCTTGTGTTGTCAGCTACTGAGCAGAAACAGGAAGCGATCCAACATCATACAATTGATGTTGGATCTGCACTCATCTTTGAAGCTACCGTTCCTTTATGTTGCCTCCCCAGGGTCAAACATGACATTGGGTGAGTTTTACGAACAATGAAGCCATCATCGTAAACGCGGTAATGTAAGGTTTTATCTAAATCAAATCTCATTCCAAAATTAACAAAGCATCAATTTTCATGAAGTTGTGCACGACGATGAGAGTTTTCAAGCACTCTGCCGCTCGATTATACGTAACCACACAGCGATACGACTTCATTGTCATGTACCCGCCATCGACGCCATATGGATGCGCCAAATGGAGATCACAGACTGGCAAAAGGCAATCAGCTTTTTAATTAACAGAATTAACAGCGCGATGTCAAAGCGTAATGACAGCAGTAAAAAAAAAAAAAAAGCGGTTGATGTGACAATCAAATGTGCGCCGAACACAATCACCGTCTTTATTTTCCAAAGACAACAATGAAAAAAAAAAAAAGTGGAAATAGGAAAGAGCAGTTGCCCATTATTAATGTTCATGTAAACAATGCTGACACTAATAAAATTAAATGTTGTATTGTCAGGTCAGGGTCAGACGCACCAATAACAGTGAACAAGTCTTTGGGTCACCTTCAAAATTACATGGCAGCAAAACAGACAGTATGGACACAATTTTTTTTTTTTTTTAATCCCATAAGTGATGTCATGTTCAATTAGGAGAAGCAACCTTAGGACATGAATAGAAAAAAATATATATTACACATATTAAGTAAGTAATATTATCACATGGCTTCATATGTCCACAAAAAATTTGGTGAGGATCTATCACGTTTTCATACATTATGCCACGGGAATGGACCATTTGCCGTTGCACAATACGCAGGTTGGCTATGTGTAGTTTTTATCTTTCTCGGAGGAAGAATATGAAACCTGAGATGATCAGGAAAGCCGTCTAAATTATGGGAATACTTGACAATGATGCCGTATGACATTTTTATACCATAATAGACCAAGAAATATGTCCGAAATGAACAGTAACGTGTTACAACATGGAAGACACAGCATGCAGGATATGTCACTATTTTGATACTTAATCGGCTTCAACCTTCTTCTGAGAATCAGATGCCATTGATATTTGCACTATTCATGTTGATACACACTGCCAAATAGAATGAAGGAAAATTCATTTAATTTGGGCGAGAGATGACGGCTAAAAATGATTTGTAGCACATGCATCTTGTGCAATGCTGAAAGCCACCAGCTTCTGGTGTGCAAAAATTCTCACACTGATCTCTCATCTCTCACATCAGTAAAACAAGAAGAACAGATACACAACAATATCAAATCCAGCATCTTAACGTTGTTCAGAAACAAGAATAAAAAAATAAATAAAAAGACAATTTTGACCTCTGTCATAGCACAAAGGCCAGACACATTCTTTGAGCACTGATTGTTATTTGTTGATTTGGTATTGGCATCCAGCTCAGTCGTCAGTCAAACCAAAGAGAATCGCTCGCTGGGAGACCGCCGCAAAAAAAAAAAAAAAGTTATTTATTGACCATAAAGAATGTCATACAAAGAGCCACAGATGGGGAGATGGACCTCGGTGCGCCCCATCCCCCCCCTCGCCGCACCCCGCGGCATGCGGCACGCAGCCCAACAAAAGCAAGTCAAATTATTAGAAATAATGAAAAGACATCAATAAGAATTCAGCGGAGACTCATTTCATTCTGTTTTCACCGACGCTTTTCAGCCCATTATTTTCTGTAAATGTTAACACGGCCAAGCTCGCCTATTGATTCTATTATTTTTGACCTTGCATTAGTGTCGGCTAATCTCGCGTGCTATAAAATTTCATTTCATGGTGAAAAATGCTGCGGGGCCCTCAGGGTGAGTTATACGCAGGTTGGGGGTGCCCCTGGGATTCATAAGTGCACATGCGGGTAAACAAACGGCACATTTAATGTTTCTTAGATGAGTGAGCAGCGCCCGCACTTTCATTTCATTCCTTTGTTTTATTTATTTATTTATTTATTTATTTATTTATTTATTCATTCTTCACAGCGAGGGTCAGGTCGAGAGTCTCATTCCAAGACAAATGTGAGCATCTTCCGGAACAATGTTGAATTTTTTTATTTTTTTTTTGCTGATCCCGAGTGAGCTTTCTCATTGCGTGTGTGAGGCACAGCTTGAAGAATACTTCTTCCCTGCACATTTGTGATCACAGTGAAGCGTGACCCGGGCCTGACCTGGATGTGAGAACAACAAATCCCATCTACCATGTTTACCATGCAGCTGAAACACTCTCCGCTGTTCAAGTCAATCAAATAGAAATTCATTTTGGAGGCCTCTTGACGGATCAAACCAAATATTGACATCTTCGTGATTGTAGGTGTGGCCTTGGACTGTTATTATTAAATGCAAACGGACCTTATTCAATCTCATCATGGCATTGACATTCGTAGAAATCTGAACAGTGTGTGCTCAATGAAGAATGTTAATCAAATAAAGAATAGGACCAACAATTTGGAGGTAAATGGAATAAATCAACACTTTGTGTGCGTGTATAACGCTTTCCTTTACAAGAGGAGCATTGGAGTAAAATAATACTCTAAACACGTCTAAATAAATACAGGCGTGTGTTTGTACAGCTTTTCACGAGGTCATCAATGTTAAGGACGAGAAAAAAATATACCACAATAAATAATTGCAACAAACAGAACAGTTCAATAATGAATATAGTCTTACTTATACTTTGTAATACAAAGTAAAATAAGTACTCTATTTTAATACAAGGTTTGTATTAAAATAGAGTACTTACCAAAGCTCAGGTTAAATATTACATCTCAATAAAAATAAATATTTTCAATTGTTTTTCCCTTTATCATCTAATCAATCGTTAGCGAAAAATATGAATAAAAAGACTTTAAGTCAGGAGTGTCTGGTTTGGGTGTGCGCTATTATATAATTTTTGTTAATGTACACTACAGTGCACCCTACATCCACAAAAAAAAATATTTTGTTTTAAATAAAAAAGTAGGTCACCTTTAAAGGGGAAGTCAAGTCAAAAAATGCAATTACACTCATCCTATATGGCGCCACTAGTCTCACAGCATTGTGATCAATATTGCGTTTGTGGAATATGAATCCACCACCCGTTTTTATCCATCTCAGGGGGCGGCCATTTTGCCACTTGCAAGTTGGTCAGGGCTCCGATAACAACTCACAAGACATTTTGTCAACATCACTTGCCCAAACTCAGAAAACAGGTGAGCCGTGATTGCTCATTACGTTTTGTTGGAATGTTGTTGACGTAATCACTTGAGGATGTAAACACTTAAGAGAGCTATTGAAATAAAGTGTTGCATATTGATTTGATCCCATACCTCATTTTTCTGTGAAACCATTAACATGATTGGTGTGAATTGTTAATGACCACATAATAAGAAAATATGATTTAAGGTAATTAAAGCAAATGTGTTACAGTATTTCATAAGTGTGTCCCAAAGTGATTGCCTTTCAAATGAATCACTACCCAAGAAGTCGCTCCCAGTTTCAAGAAGGTTGAATGACAACATGTTGCGCGCGTTTGAGGTTAGTTACGGCAGCCTGGAAAAGGAGTGTGACTTTGCGATGTTAGCACAGAACTGGTCGATCTCGGGAGGTGAGCTACTTAAAAAGTAGATATTGGGTCAAAACAGGTTATGTGCCTCTGCTTTAAATTATCTGACTTGGGACTAGTGACCAGCCTCTTACTCAAAGCAGCTGGGATAGGTTCATTAGCATCATTACTATTATTGTGTCCCCATGCACCAATCAGCTCCACTTGTGCCTTGTTCAGCTGCGCTTTCTTGTCTTTGTCTGCAATTACCTCCTTTGTTTCGGTTAACTTCCGATGACATACTCTTTGTTGTGCTACCTATCGTCTCTCGTAGCGCTCCAGTACATTTGCCGGTGATTCTTTGGCTTTAGGAAAACTAAGAATTTGTTTTGTGTGTGAAAAGAGAAAGTGAAAGGAATCAATTGAGTACTGTTACTGCATCCGTACCCGTTCACGGAATTTATGTTTGAATGTGCCGCGAGCAGAGTAATGATGAAAAAAATAAAAGTGAACTTTCAAAGTGTGAAAACATCTGGCTGTTGCAGTCTGACTATTTCCGATCTCTTTTGCTGTCTATGATGAAAATATCACAGCAGTGAGTTAACGGTTCAGTTTCAATCCCGCTAAGTCATGGAGAATAACAGAGTCAGAGTCAGTTATCCTTCAATGCTAAACTGTTCACAAAAACAAAATGAAGTTGTTTCTGGACACTTACAATATGTCGAGTGAAGTTTGTAAAATACAATCAAAATCCCTATAATGGTGGAATGCTGTAATTTTGACACAAAGATACATAACGCCAACAGCGAAACATTTCTTTGTATTTTTTTTTTTTTTATTCCCGGTGACAAATTTAGCAGATGGCAATATGGCATTTATGGTAAATAGTAAAGCTATGGGTGATTCCTGACGGGAATTAATCAAGTACTGATTTAGAACTTGTGGGTGGGCCTCGGTGTGAGCCTGCTAGCTTCTCTTATGGTAACGAGCAATCCAGATGAGTTGGACAACACACACGTTTTTTTTTTTTTTGTAAATGTTATAATAAATAAATAAATCTTCCAGTGAATATGATTCAAAACACTCGCCATCCATTCCCTTCGAGGCACTTTGCAAACTGACCGCGCTAAGGCTAATAGTGACGCATTGTGGGAGACTTCAACTTCCCCTCTGAGGAAGTGACATCATGTATGCTTCGTGCCATTTTATCAGGATGCTGATGACTCACGTGCCCATAGCATAATACATAAACGGCAATGGAGGAAGGGGAGAAATTCATGGAAATGCAGCCACTACTTTGAGTATCGCGTCAGCTAAAAAAACTATTTCAGATTTGACACTGCATCTGAAAATGAAACGCTAGTGTTAAAACCCAAACAAAGCTAACATTCATAAATAATTAAAGAGATCTTTTCTGAAACTGTACAAATGCATCCGCATGTTTTACAAGATCTGTAAATAATATAAATGTATTTTTTATTGGGTGAAAACAGTTACCTGGTTCACTCTTAACATGCTAAAAAAACATAATAGAGTGTGCACAATGGAATGCAATTATTTTGGTTTGTAGATTTCTTTTTGAAAAAGAGCTTTTTAAACTGTTATCGTTTTTTGTTATCTACCCCACACCTAACAGGGTCTGATGGGACTTGGTGATCAAACGGAAATGGCAGAGTCGGGGATCAGTTCAGAAACTGGCGGAAAACAACTGCGGCTGGTCGTTCAAGAAAAATGTTGTGCTTCTTTTGTTTTTATAAACATTAACAAGTCATCCATCACATTGGAATAAAGATTGTCTATTCAGAGCGCCTGCATCCAAGATTGATGAAGACTTGGATAAGGTGGATAACAGGTTCCAGTGGGTGATTGGAGGAGAGGCAAATGGAATGTTGTTATTCTTCTGAATGATCACACTTTGATAGTATTTTGTGTGTGTGTGTGTGTGTGTGTGTGTGTGTGTGTGTGTGTGTGTGTGTGTGTGTGTGTGTGTGTGTGTGTGTGGTTTTTTGGGGGGGTTGTTTTACTAAAAGATGTAAGATGAAGAAAATTAGCGACATCCATTGGGGTCTCATCCAAATTTAACCAAGCACCAAGGACCTACTACTCTTATGGAGAATATCATGAATAAATGAGCGGACGAGTTTGGTCCTGACAAGTGAGGGACATGGCACTTGCCTATGCATTTTTGATAGTGATCTAATTCATGTGGCAGGCGTGGATGTTGATTAAATCACAATGTCAGCCACTTGACAGGACAAGACGCCTCAACCTGTTTGAACAGCCGTGAGCCCTGCAAGATGGCCGGGGAGATTCGCCACACGGCCGCCGAAGTCGGCTCGACGCCCTCTTATCGCTTTCCACAACATGTCCGCAGAGACAGACTGATGGACGCAGACCAAGCAAACTCTTCTGTTCTCTCTCGGTGTGACATCAGGCCAATGTGACACTTGGGGTAAACACCAGGGTGTGATTGCGCCGCCGTGTTCCTCTTCACCCGTGTGCGATATCTCCGTCAAATGTAGCTGTCAATTACAGCGCTTAAAGCTGGACAGACCGACAACATATACCTTACAATCATGGTTGCCAAAGCTTGTGTCATGCAGCATCAGTGGAGGTCATACTAAGGATTGAGTTTCCAAAATAGGTTGAGAAATGAACCATTGTTGAAAAAAAAATCTGTTACACACTGCAACCTACAGTATGAAATCCAAAACTCCAATCCAAAAATATATAAAGGACAAAGAATTAGAGCACCCTCAGTACAGTAACACTGTAATTTAAATCACTCCGCTTTGGTAGACGGGTCTGTCTCATGCAAATGAACCTTCCTTATCTCTTTACTGCAGGACCAATGTCAAGTGGGATGGATTATCTATTTAGCTAGCTAGCTAGATATCTACCTGGCTAGCTAGCTAGATATCTAGCTATCTAGCTAGATATCTATCGAGCTATCTAGCTAGCTAGCTCCCAATCAATCTATCTATCTATCTATCTAGCTAGCTAGCTAGCTAGGTAGCTCAGAGTGTGAAAGAAACGGGAGCACCAGGTTGAAGATATAGTGTATTTTCACCCATTGCAGTAGCACCTCACCACCAAGCCGTCCAATTACATTCATTAATTCATCTAGGGGACACATTGCCAAGTCCAAGTACCTGCCTCATGCCAACAACATAGCTAAACAGTCAAGTGTGCTGGAGCTCTGCTTACCTTTTGTGCTTCTGTTTAGTTGGGATTCTAGCTGTTCGTTGAAAATTGCAGATCTGCACTTCGCCTTGTTCCCAGGAATGTAAAACTCAGTGTTGGGGCGGTACTATAAGCGCATAATGATAACTCTTCCTTCTCACATTTACAGCTATGGACATTTTTTAATTTTCAATAAGCCTAACGTACATGTGCTTGGAATGTGGGAGGAAGCCACACAAGTAAGGGTAGTCCATACAAACTACACAAAGGAAAGTTGGAGCCTGGTTTTGAACCCTCAAACTCAGAATTTTGTGGCAGATGTGTTAGCCAGTTCAAAATCATTGATAGAATATATAACAACAAATAATGTGTAAAAAACAACAACAACAACAACAAAACAAACAAACACACTTTTTGGGTCACAGCACAACACAGCCATGTTGTCTTGTCCTCCCTTTCCTGCATGCACAGCTCTGAGGAGGTCAAAGTTCCATGTAGAAAGTCACTTTACTAATCTCCTTTGTCAGTCATAAAATTTACACAACATGTCCCTCATGGAGGCCTGTCAGTTTGCTGCTTGCCCGTGGCTGTCACACAACACAGATAATGACTCGGAGGAATCAACCAAGGCCTTGATTATTTATACTGAGCCATGTCTGAAAAGAAAGACAAGCACTCAATGTGGCTTTGAATGATTCCTTGTTAGTAATAATACAAGATTGGCCTTTATAATTAAACAAATAATAAAAAATCTTCATTTCAGTCATTAATGTTATAAAGCCAACAAAGTAAAACACTTGGGTCACTTTTGATGCTTTATGGATATTATTTTTAAAACATGAAATGAAGATTTTCTCCATCAAAAGTTTCAAAGAGTGATATTAAAAAAAACACAATGGTGTTAAAATAACTGGAAATGCAGTTTCATGCGTAATTTTCACCATCATCATCTTTTTATGTTACACCAGTGCTTTATTTCAGCATCAAAAGCTTTGAACAGCAAAGTATTTTATAAAATCACATAGCAGCTTTAGAGCTTGAAATGTAAATATCAAATGTTTCAGCATGCAGTATTTGCTTGGAATATCAGAATGAGGTGGAAAAATAATTATGCCTTCCTATGATTGACCCACTGTGAAAATGTGTCAATCATCTGCTCCAAACATTACATTTGTGAGCCAGCGCTGTCAAGACATGGCTCATTAGAACAAAATAATGATTGGACCTCTTCACTCGTCTTTGTTTTGAGACGGATATTTATTGGTAATGCAGTCGGACAGAGGGAGGTTTGAGAGGGGACATGCAGAGAGAAAAGAGCTATTAGAAAATACAACAACAAAGGAGAGAAAATGTCAACAGTCATTTTACTGTCTGCAAGTGTTGCTTAAAATGTGTCCCGTAAGCAACAGGACCATGCATCTTCTGTGTTTGTATCCTGATGTAATGCATGCACACAATAGTCATGTGACTCGAAAAGGTAACTCTAGCAGAGCAAAAATAGTCTATGCGGTGGGATCACATCTTGTTCAACATTTGCCGCACTTTTCTATAGTTTGGCCATTTATGAAAATGCTTGACCCACGTTATGTCATACCCGTCGTTTTAATTCCCAACCTGACAAGGACACAAAACGGACCCATCCATCCATTCCATTCGGTTTCTAATCTTATCCTCACAAGCTTCCCGGGTGTACTGGAGGCTATCCCAGGGGTCTTCAGGCAGTATATGGGGTACACCTTGAACTGGTTGCCATCCAATCGCAGGGCACACATAGACAAACAACCATTCAAGCTCACACTCACACATAAGGACACTTTAACATTCCATGCATGTTTTTGGAATGTGGGAGGACACGGGAGTACCCGGAGAAAACCCATGCAGACACGAGGAGAACATGCAAACTCCACACAGGAAGGCCAGAGCCGGGATTGAACCCACGACCTCTGCACTATGAGGCCGACACGCTAACCACTGGATCACCGGGCCACCCTATAAAAGTTTATATTGAAAAAAAAGTCACAGCAAAGCTGGAAAAAAAAACTATACCTAAAAACCTAGTTTTGCTCTGCAGGTTCAATGAGGATGGAGAGACCAGGCCCCACACACCCAAGCAGGACATCTGTTGCCACCCACACCCTGGGATCCATAATAGCCCGCGAGCTCCACCGAAGAGCCCAGCAGGCTCTTCGGTGGAGGAGGAGGAGGAAGAGTAGGCAACGGCGATCTTGTTTGCGACTGCACCTGCTTGTTGTCTACAATCATCTCCCATGGTAACATGAGGAAATTCAGATAAAAAGAAACAAACAGCTCTTGATTCCCCAATCAATTGGCGAGATCTTTCATATGTCAGAGAAGACGGCGCTGCTATGTACTCTACTTTTTTTTTTTTTTTTATAATCTTTTAAGAGTAGCAGGTACAATGGCTCCCAGTCTGTCTTTTGCGGTGTGACACATCTAACACTCCAAATGATGACTTGAAACCACACTCAACAAAAGCTTGAAAGTAACACTTTTGTTTTTTGCTCAAATTTCTCTGAAGTGAATTAAAAGATGTGAGATGGCAGCAAGATGTCTCACAAGATTGGCTTCATACGTTTGTTTAATCTGTGTGTGTTAATGAGCACTCCACTGGCAACAGTAAGTCACTTGGCAGGTGATTCCAAAATGTGAACTAGAAAGCAGGATTATACAAGTCAAACATTAAACACACTCACCAAAAAGTATATCGGGGTTTTTGCAAAAGTTTTGGGACGCCCAGGAGAACAAGTGATTCTCTCTTTTGCTCCTTTTTTTTTTTTTAACAGATTTTGTGATGTCAATGTAAATAAATTAAAATGCTTGTCACAGACATTACTGAAAAACGTGAAATTTGTTTTAAAATGGGAAATAAATGCAGCGTATTTCTGCTTTAAAGTTAGGACATAGTATTTCTGAATATTTCCTTTTCATCTTAAGAGTGGTTAACTTCTTTGCCACTTGTATTACTGTTGCAATGTTAGAACGTTAAATGATATGTGAAACAATCGCCATAAGGTTTATAATGTTTTGTGAGCACGGACCCGGGATAAGATACTTTGTATTTCAATATCCATGATGTCCTATCAACATATTTTTTAAGGAATCTGAACAAACAGGTCCATAAGCATCCTGGATCGCGTTTCACATTTTTTCCTCTCTCTGTATGTCAGTCAATAATAATTAAATAAATAAATAAATAAATAAATAAAATCCCTCCCACGTATATATACTGTGACAATGAAAGTAGTCCAGTTAATGTTTTAATGGATCATTAGCACAAGCATCATTACACTCTGCCGAAAAACATACTGTCCTGGAAAAAAAAATTTAAAAGTTGGGCAAAGTCAAAATTTCAAGGCACAAACTCAGACAACATTTTAAATTGGTCAATTCAACAAAATATTGAAAGTTTTGTTCATGCAAAAATTTGATGCATTCTCAAACCGAGAAATATTGTCCCCCAAGTTAAGGATAGAAGTCAAAACAATTCAGCAAATTGTTTCGGCGCAAACAGCTTGCTTGCTTTGTTCTGCTAACTAACCCTGTTGCCATAATTGTTTCATCTTAAATTACTGTTTTAGCCCCCCTCCCCACCCAAATTACTGTTTTAGCCCCTAACCCCCAAAATACAATTTGTGGTTTTTGCAGTGTTGAGTGGTGTTGCCTTATTTGGCAGGACTAGAGGAAAGCGCACATCACACAGAGTGAGGCGCTCGGGGCAGGTGGAGCACTGAAGGGCTGATATGAACATACAATTATATTCCCGTCCTGAGCTTGGTGACAGTTGTGTGTGCTCTCACTAAAGGCCGTAAAAGCCATGAATTTCCTGCGACAGGCTCGGGCAGCGGAGAGAGGAGCACTCGGGGAGGATAACTAGTATTGCGCAGTATAATCTGACATTTGGACCATGGGGGAGTCATAGCGCATTGCTCACAAATGACAGTGTCACTGTTGGTTTGCGTCCCCGGCGGAGTCGGTTAAAGAGAACAAAACATGTTTTTTTATGCGCTGGAGTGCCACGCTGCAAGACAGACCCAATAAAAATGAATTGGATTGTGGTGGCGATGATCTGACTGGCACTGGCAATGTACAGTGAAGACCCCCCACCTATCCACCCCCTGACTCCAACCATGGATGGAGAGGAAAAAGAAAGCATGGTCTGAGCATGGCCATTGATAATGGCTAACGTCTGATCCACTTTAAGTCCCCTAACCGGGGGGGCCCACTGTGGACGTTCACCCCCACCGTCCCCCATCAAACTCCCATTTTCAATTGTCTCTTCATGAATGAACATCCAGTTTATCAATTTACCATTCTCATGTTGTTCCCCGCTGTACATCGTTTAAATGATAACACCAGCTGTCATATTTCAGAACCTGTCAAATCTTTTTACAGACAACAAGTGTGATGTCATTCTGTGTTCGATGAGATGGTCCAAGCGGGTGTAAGGCTGGGGGGGGGGGGGGGG
>NW_017804828.1:450497-461564 GCF_001891065.2 Hippocampus comes
CTGTGTTTGGGTGAGGGGGCGGGGGGGGGTGAGGGGGGGGGGGGGGGGGTGGCGTTGCGACCGTCCGTTGGGAGCACGTACTGTAGCCAAAGCGTCTTAGGTGAGATCTTGTCGGTTGCTAATGAATTGGCGACTCGGATAGAATAGCATCACGCTTAATTTATTTCAAAGGATGTGACAGGTACTCAAGTAGTTTTGTTCATTTGCAATTTTTTGACTGTATGGAACAAAATCCTTAGAAGCAACATGAAAACATTCAGGTTCAAGGATGCACACACATGCAGTCCAAGTGGTGCTGGAGCCCCTGGATCGATTGAAAAAAAAGTCCCTTTTCTGATTGAGCCTCTTTTTTTCATTCATCAATGTTAACAAACAAACAAACAACAACTACAAATAAAAATAAAAGCATTTCATCGCTTTACCCTCAACATATTTAGATTTCTACCTGCCATTTTTTGGAGTCATTGAGAGAATTCTGCCCCTTGCTGATCTGACATGCACCTCCTTCTTCTTCTCCTCTTGGAGCTCCTGCCATGCAGTTGAGTTCTGGCTCTTGTGCACATGTAGACGTTTCTGTGCAATCCCTGACTACATTTGGGGTCAAATTAACCACACCACGACACAAAAACGTTATAAAATAGTTACTGGCCCAGCATTTGCCAAACACGTACATAAAATGGTTAAAATGTTGATAGTAGTCGTGGTTACGTAGCACCTGCCTACTTTTCATCCATAGGGCATCCATGCTAGCTTAGCCAAAAATGTCGACATTTTTTTCTTTGAACTAATAAAATATGTTATTACAAAAACTTGTATTGCTGGTTACAGACATTTAATTGTCACGTTAAGAACAAAGAAGGGGGGAAGTCTTACAGCAAAAGAGAGAACATTTAAAGAAAGTTTTTTTGAGAGTATGACTGGTTTGTTGGTTTTATTTCATTTCAAATCGTATTCATATTGATGCAAAAGCCAGAAAAAGCATGACCAAAACACATTTTGAGTACAAAGTTAATGTTTTGCAATTACAGCATCCTGGCAAATACAATTCGAATGTTCCCACCGCTGATGTTGTATATTCATTCCTATTCGATCATACAGTATTTGTTTTTGCTGTAGTTTAGCTTTACAGCGGGTGTTTTTCTAAATTTGTTTGTCCAGATGTAAATGTAAACAAGACATGATCAGCATATTTTGTTGACGCCGGGCTTGCATTGACGAGGTATACCCGATCTGTGCGTTTACACTGCACTCGCATTGGCAGCTGTCTGATACGTATTGGGTTTTCATTCACATTTGGAAGGGGCCTCAGTCCGATCCAACGATATCCAATTTCATCAGTTTTCTTTCCCGATACATTGCATTGTCGCATATCCCAATTTTGCCCCTTGAGCAAAAAAAAAAAAAAAAAATGGAATTTTATCACCTGAAAAATACAGTGTAAATCAAGCTACAGGGGTTTCACTGCATTAACTCAGTACTTGTTTGTGCATTGTATCGAAAGTACCTGTCAATTCCTGTCAAATACAACAAGCATGAAGTCATTCTATCCAAGTATCCATTTCATTACTGCCAATTGAACACTTTTCGTTCCACAATTTGGCTGCTGTCCCTCCTCCCTGCAGACGCTTCTGTAACCCCACGGGCGGGTGACCCCCCCGCACAGACACCAAGGTCATCCTCCGACACCTGTCTCCACTCACAACAAAGCCACATGCTTGTAGGGAGAAAAGAGCAAACTACAATCTTCGCTCAAGGTGCACGAGAGTCCCCTGCACATGGGGGAGTTTGTTTAGGGATGAATGCTGCATCAGCTGATTGATGCGCACGCAATATTCCCGCCACTTAGACACCGCAGTGCTCCAGCAGGTTTTATGACGCCTTGCATTTTCTTTGCGTACTCCTCCCAAAGTGCCTTTGAAGAGGGAAAGGCGCTAGTGCTAATAAATAGACGTATGGAATATGAAGGTTGGGGACATCTTTACTAGGCTATAGTAAAAGCTACGCTAACTGTGGCAGCAGAGAAGATGAGGTGCTCAGTTGAGATTTGGGCATCAGCAATGTGGAGGCATTTTTTTTTCCCATGATATCTTTGAATTATTTCTTATGGGTGTGCATAATGGCAATATAAATCTTTCCGGGTGTGCAATTACAAAGACTGGCATGGTCTATTCCCCGCTGGGTGATCGCCTGAGAACAATGACATTAGCAGCCGGCCTGCAGTGGTCATTAAGAGCTGATATGGGATTTATGGCCAGTCTTTAAACACGAGATGGCATTAAGGAGATTTGAATACAGTCAAAATGGCACAAAGAATCCGGCTTGAGCAAGACGACGCTAATGAAGCACGCTTGGAAAGCAGGAGGATATCCAGTTATTTTGGGGGGAGGAAGCCATTTTCCCGGTAGGCGAGCGTCGGATTGTCCATAACAAGCCGAGCGTAATAAAACACGGGATGGTTTTATGTGTGGATGTTGGGGCGGATACATTGGATTTCAAGTTGTGCTTTCACACAACATGAGTCACGGTTTTAGTTGAAACATGTTCACATTTTATTGTTTTGCAATGATACTTGAGACCGGAACATGGGATTTTTGGGTGTTTAATTGTTTATTTAATGGTTAACTTTTTTGTGACAATGTCACGAAAAATCAATGGCTGCTCTTCTCTTTATAAGTGTTTGGAACAATAGCTGGCACTGCATCATGGGCCAAAAATAGAATTCCCTTTTTTTTTTTGTATTTTAATTCCTCCTAATCAATTAGAAAATGTTCGGTGCAATTCATTGTTCTTATTTTTTTTCTCGTGTACCAATACACAATCAGTGACAACATGAATACATAGTTTAAAATAGTTTTGGTGTTTTGTTCTGTTTAGATTTTTGATCAGAAAGACCAAAATACATTTTTAACTGAGAATGATGTGAAATTGTTAAAGTTGCTTAAAAATACAGTTAATAATGGCAAGGTGTAACAATGTAACAGATGACTAACAGTTACTGTACTTCCTTATCCGTGGGAGATTAAAATGCTTTCAAATCCGACGTTCTAGTGCACATAACTGCAGTTCAGGTGTTCTGTGAATAGCAGATTACATGAGATGATGACGTTGTTTGAAAATCACTATCACATGAGTCAAAAATGATCACTGCTTAGCACCTTAAATATCAGATGTGTTCACTGTTCAGGTGACAAATAAAGACTTTGCGTCGTCATATTAGCGCTAACCCTTTCAAGCAAGGAGTATTTAATGAGCTGTCTGTTTGAGTGTAATTCCAATTAGTCTGTCCGTCTCCAACAACGGCATGATTAGCTTGCCAGGCTGACATTGTTTTCTGAAGCAGCCTTGAATGCTGACGATTTCAATTGGTTTCTGTTAGAGGAATCTATGAGCAAAATTGTATCATGTTTAAAGTTTCATTTAATTTGGGCACATCTAAACGTTTGGGTGCGTATCCAGCACCTCCAAATGCCTGTGCACATAGGCGCCGGCCACCTGGCCGGAGGGCTGTTGAAGTCCACAATTAGCACGTCAATGCAGGTGGGCAATCACAGGGGAGGGGGCGAAACTCGGTCACAAAAGGGGAATGAATAATTTGGGAACAGCGGTTGAACAACAAAAGACGAGTTGAGAACACCCGTCGCGCCCAGGCGACATTTGTCGTCCGCAAAGTCTGCAACATGTTAATTCGATGTAGACCAGACAGAAAAGGCGCCAACGTACTGGTGGTTCAAGTTTAAAAAACAGGTAACCAATCACCACCGAGGGGCCGGACCGGGGGTGCGGTATGCAAATGTCGGGGGCAGTGTTTTCCTTGTATGTTACAATAAAAGTCGGAATTGGCGGGAAGGGAGTGAGAGAGTGTGATCATCGGAGCAACTACCGTCGTTCGCTCTCAGAGATCCGCTCCCGCCGATATTGAAGACAATTTTCCTGTGTGCCGAGTCATTTCTTTAACTTTGTCCGAGAAAATCTCTGACAGTTTCCAAGCCTTCCCTTCTCTTTCAGAACCACAACACTGGCAAAGACTCAGAGCTTTAGCAGCTTATCGTGTAGGCATACCTATTTACGTTGCTTCTTTCGATACAGTGTAGATGTGATTCAAACAAATAATTCTTGCCTTCTGATCAAGGTCTATAGTACGTTTGTTAAAGTACACCCTGAGAGATTATCTTGTGGTGTGAGGCTTGTAATTCGTGATTTTCCTCCCTGATCTGCTCAGAAATCGCTCGCATCACTTCTGGCCGAGTATGGCCAAGACATGGTCTCCCTGATTGTGATATCAATTAGGAAGCGAACTGTAGCTCACCCTGTTGTTGGACACAAACCGAGAATCAACCAGTTGTGTTGAGTGTTTGTAAAATCTGTCCCCCAAGTTGCTCACCAGATTAAAAATGACAAAGAATAGATGTAGCAACCGCATTGTATTACCTACCAGACAAGCTAGCGGTTAGCTTGGCGACTTCTACTTTTTATTTCTTCCACAAGCCTCTTACTCTGATTTTTCCCGGTAGTTATAGTGCCATGCTGCCTCTTATAATTCAGGCTTGGCACTCCAAGAAGCATCTCTGTTGGGGGAAGAGACTTGTGATTGTCGATTATTGTAATGTGTGTGACATGTTGTGCTGGTTAGACCACACACAAAAAGTGCAGTAAGCACACACACCAACTTTCTAACATGAATGTTTTAAAAGTCAGGCTTATTTTAACAGTGATAATCTACCACTTGTTTTAATATAACAGCCCTTTGGAAAGGCGCCGTTGTTGAACCCTTTCCCTGTGAAAATTGTCGGGGGTTGACCATCACATCCCCCATGACATTCCCTGCCTGGAGCTTAAGACGCTACATAAACCTTTCCTGTCTTTGATTCAATTACTCGTAGCTACCCGCAGCTTAGTAGAAATATTTGTTGAAACAGCAACGAGGACAGGTCGTTATCAGCAAATGAGCGCAGCAAAGAAAAAGCTAAAAGTGAATTCTGATCCTCTCTTAGATTTGACACCCATACAGCAGAAGAGACAGCACGGAAGTAAAGGTAATCTGAGAGAAAGGAATCTGCTTGCTACGTGTCGAAGGATGCCACTTCATCCGGCACTGTGATTCTGACTTGTCTTTCTTCCTCGCTGACAGGCAAACCCAGGCCTAACCGACACTTCTTTAAAGCTCCTGACAGAAGGAGTGCATTAATTAAGTCATTGCTGGACTTTAATTGTGTTAAGAAGTTAAAAAAAAAACTCATATGAGAAAAGGTGAGCGAGTCCTCATCGGTGTCAGATTTTTCTTCTTTCTATGAATATTAATGTGCCTAATGAAGACAATCGACGCTTCATCACGCCATTGTTCCATGTGCAGGTGCCAAGTGTTCTCAACCACTGATTTGTTTTTCAAGAACAAATATGTCATAGAAGGAAGTGACTGCCATGTCTTTTATATCAAAGTCATCAAGAAGAAACCTTTCGCTTGCTTTTTACTCAAAGCAAAAAAGTTGGCAAGGCGTGTTAATTAATAGTTATTCTGAGAGCGAGGAACAAAAGAATATTGTGATTTCTTTGGTTAGTGTTATAGCAGACTTTGTTATTTTATTTGGGAGAGGTGTGAGTATTCACGGCTTCACAGTGCAGAGGTTCAGGGTTCGATTCCGGCTCCGGCCTTCCTGTGTGGAGTTTGCATGTTCTCCCCGTGCCTGCGTGGGTTTTCTCCGGGTACTCCGGTTTCCTCCCCCATTCCAAAAACATGCATGGCAGGTTAATGGAACACTCTAAATTGTCCCAAGGTGGGATGGGAGCTGTCTTCGGACAGTAGGCGGGGTACACCCCAAACGGGTAGCCCGGCAATCGCAGGGGACACATAGACAAGCAATTGGCGCTCACACTCACACCTGGGGACAATTTACGGCGTTCCAATAACCTGGCATGTTTCTGGAATGTGGGAGGAAGCCGGAGTACCCGGAGAAAACCCATGCAGCCATTGGGACATGCAAACTCCACATAGGAAGGCCGCAGCCAGAATCGAACCCTCCACCCCTGCACTGTGAGGCCGGCGTGCTAACCAGTTGATCACCGTGCCCCCCTCGCATGAAACAAGTTAGTAAAATATTAAAAAATTGAAATGTGTTCTCATTTTTGGAGACACAGTATGCTGTATATGGTCATAAGAGCATTGCTAAAACAACACAATCTAAATGTGGATTAAGCAGTACCGTGAATGTATATGTTGTTAAGGTGACCATCCATTCAAAGGCGAGATGGAGACTCAATGACTTGTTCTTCAGAGCCTGAGGGGAACGGGGCGGGGGAAAATGACAACACGAAGCGGGGCCTCCAAATGCAATATTAAGTGGACACAATGATTGCCAGGCATATTGAAGAGACAGAAATTCAAATTAACCTCCATGCCCGTGATAAGGAGACCTGAGCGCGCGTGAAAGATGAGCTGGGGCTATTTCGAGAGAACACATTCTCTCGCCACAGGGCAAACCCTGAATAGCCTCGCTCGGAATTACTACTTGAAGAGAAGGACCGGATGATGTACTTGGCACTTGTCATTGAAGGAGCGCCTTTTGTTCTCACTGATGTCATAGATCTTCATCTGATGGGACTGTACCAAAAATGCTTGATATATTTGTGAATCCTTTTGTGGAAAATGAAAAGATGTGTCCCAAGTGGGGAAGGGGTCTGACAATTAACACTGCAATACCCGGATTTGCTTTTGGGAAGCCTGCTGAGGCGCCGTCCCTCTCCAAATATTGAATGGCGGCCTTGAAGGGGTGTCGTCACCATTGCTAATTGATGCGGTGAGATGACTGAGGGCGAAGGATTGGGAACGATGTGCACTAGAATCCGACTTGATTGCATCTGACAGAAACGACTTCTTTCTGATGTCAGCCCTCAGTCATTTGGGGCACATGGATGCGCACACGCGCGCGCGCACACACACACACACACACACACACACACACACACACAGACGTTTCATGCTCAGTTGGTTTGTGATCGGTTGTAGTTTTGTTTGTAATAGCTTTTGTTTTTAAATTAAAATAAGTGCAATGATATTATATGATATGAATAATATTAATAATAATAATATAATAATAATAATAATATTGGTGATGATGATGATCCTAAAAAATGAATGTTGGAATTTGTATGTATCTGAAAATGAGTGACAGGGAAAAAAACGCCCAAAAATCACAAAGTATTTTTGTACTGAAATTCATTTTTATATTGAAATGATTCCAATTATCTGTATAGTATGTGTACAAATAAGGGATCTGTTAATAATCAATGGAGTTCTGACTGTACAGTATTTTCAGTTCAACATGACAACATTCTGTGTTGATTTCTTCATGTGGAATAAACGGATGAAAGAAGAGTGAACAAATGAAGAGCATGCGTCAGAAAAGAAATGAAAATTCTTTGTCTCCGTCCTTCGGCCAAGTCTGGGACACCAATTAACATTCCCTTTAAATTATTCATCGTGATCGATAAAACACCTCTGCTATTAATTACACATTGGCCACCGGACCCCCACCCAAAAAAAAAAAAAAAAAAAAAGCTCAGGCTGAATCTTACAGCATCCACTTACTGAATATAAGGGGTGTATTCACTTCGTGGACCACAGGTGACAGTTCAAATTTGTCTGTGACCAGAAAATAAAATATTGGGAAAGGTAAGTTGTGCCTGAAGAAAAGTGCTTTTTTTTTTTTAAACACGCTGGCTTGTACCTGACTGCGAAATTACCAAAATCCGGTCAAAACCATCTCCGTGTGTCACACTGGATTTGCGCTGGTCACGGATACACAGTAACAGAATTCAGTTTTAGTACCAACACTGACCTGTGAGAGGCAGCATGGTGCCACAAGATACCCCAACAGCAATACATAAAGAAGAAAATATAGTAGAAGAAATGGAAGAAGCAAAGCGAACTGTAACCTTATCAGGTACCCACATTGTGTTGGGAAACTGTTCTTGTCAAATTTTATTGTGCTGAATTAATTAAGAGTCTTGATAAACATAAACACAACTGCTAACTCTTCATTTGTTTCCAACAACAATGCGAGCTTCAAGTCGTTTCCTAATTGGCTATTGTGACATTTCACTTCACAATCATGGATTCTGTAGCTCGGCTGAACTCTACCACACATTTGATTAATTTGAACATGTAAGCAGAAGAAGAAAAATGCTATCAATATAAACCTTTTTTTGTTGAATTTACTCACTTTTATTTTTTCAAGTGATAATTGTTTTTAATGTAAGCGTCAAAACCATTGCTGTTATTTTGTCAATGTCAATTGTCATTGATTGCAGAATTTGTGGATGTTGCATACTTGACATTTACGGAATACAGTGAAACTCCTCTACAACGAAATCATGTTTGCTGCAAAAAATTGTTCACAACAGGGGACTTCACTGTAGCAAATTTTATCAGACTTAAACACGAACACACACAAAAAACGTAAATGTGTACTTTTGATTCTTATTCCAATCGTGCATAAGTATGAGCACACACTTATTTGACACTTCATATAGCCAGCGTAGAAAGAAATAAAGGGATGGAAATTGCGAAATTTACGATCAGCATTTACTTTCACTTTCATCAATTTCTTGCGTAATGTCTTTTGTTTTGCTTCCTCCATCTTTCAATTTTATTACCTTTATCCTGTCTTCAAGCCTTAAAGCTTTTCTTTTCTTAACTCCTTGGTATGCAAAGGTCCGTTTTGTCACCATTCTAGCAATGCAACGTTCGTGCTGCGTCTGAAACAAATACTTCCTGTACTACTTACTGCGCATGTGTAAACCAGTGTGGTGGTTGCTGTTGCCGTTTCCAAACGAAGTAGTAGAGGTCGCTGTGGCATGCTGAGGTTGGATTAGACTTTTGCGGAAGGCTTGTTTTCGTTGTAGTGAATCTCATTGCGAGGCAAGAGCAGAGAAAAAGATTTTTTATAATGGAACAGGGGGACTTTTCGTTGTAGGGGGAGCAGAAAAGTGGCAATGGCTTTCATACATGAAAGTGTTTTCACACTAGAGGGTATTTTCGCCCATGTAGGTTTTGTTGTAGAGGAGTTTCACTGTACTGTACTTGAAACGTACAAAGAGTTACTGAATGAAAAAGCAATGCGGTAAGCACAGGGACCAAGCAAGAGTTGTGTTTTTGCTCGGCTATTTATCTGCCTCGGAGCTCAAACGGCTTCTAGTCATCTGGGAGATTGTTAGGCATCCGTGAAAACTCCGGAAATGCAGAGGAAATGGATGAGCAACACTTCATAACAATTAATCAGAGGCAGCTGATGAATAAAAATAAAATTCAGGGGATTATCAAAAGAACACTGTCCTTGTCAGGTTGATTAACAAGCTCGGAACGAGGGCGGAGGGTGAGGGGGGGGGGCGCACTGAAGTGAGACGCATTCTTTCGGGCATAAAATAAATATTGAAGGAGAATATTAACTCGTTAACCTTGACAAGTATTTGTAATTTTCATAAGGGGACTAAAGTAGCGGATTCAGCACAAAAAAATGCTGTGGGGACTCCAGGGAGGACGTGCAGAAAAGGTGGGGTGGAGGGGGCTATTGCGCCAACACAACAAATTAGAGAGAATGAAGAATGCTACTTCATGAATCCTGTCATTTTTATGGGCTGCGATGATTAATTTGTTTGTTCAAGTTCTCAATTAAGCTACGCGGACCTGGCAGAACGGAAAGAGGAGAGCGGATTTGCCATCGTCTTGCAAGGGGTGGGGCCCAGGGAACTCCTGGTCCTAGCTACTACCAGGTCACGAGGCCCTTCTGCAGACAGCTTACTCCCTTCTATGTCGGAAGATGGATTTACAATATAACAGTGGCCCAATTCAAATTTTCTTCCTCTTATATGGCCCAGTTTAGAGAGTCATCACGGCAGTGTCAGCAGAAAAACTCAAATAGGGGACATTTTGTGTCTGTAGTTCACTTCCAAATCAGGTGCAGAGTTTATCAACTTTTCTTCTCACATAAAAAAAATAAAATCCAACCCAATCACAGAAACACAGTTTGACTGATTTGTTCACAAACCTCACAAACTGCATTTCTATTCAAAGGCATGACAGAGTGCCAGTAGGCGAGCATCCTCAAAAACTTATTTTGGCCTCGATTATACAGGGTTAAAACTGACAAATGCAATGAGATATCTGCCAATTCAACTACAGTGCAAGGAGACAGAATGGATTATTTTCACTGCTGATCAATGACACACACACACACACACACACACACACACACACACACACACACACACACACACACACACACACACACACACAAACAACCACTAAAAAAATGCTGGAAACCAAAATAGTATGAAGGTGTGCATACGTACGATAGAAAACAAAATGTAAGTACGGTACATTTGAGTTCCATACAGAGATGGTGCTAGCTTTAAATGGTGTCCTGTATGAAACTCATGTTATTAATGATTTAAATTTCGATTGTTCGATCCCGGCTCCGGCCTTCCTGTGTGGAGTTTGCATGTTCTTTTCTCCGGGTACTTCCTCCCACATTCCAAAAACATGCATGATTAATGGAACACTCTAAATCAGGTGTCCCCAAACTACGGCCCGCGGGAGTGTGCGAGGCAATTGCTCGTCTCTGTGTGCCTTGCAATTGGCTGGCAACCGGTTCAGGGTGTCCCCCGACTACCGACCGAAGACGCCTGGGATAGGCTCTAGCACCCACCGACCCTTGTGAGGATAAAGCCGATCAGAAAAATAGATTGACGGATGGATGGATTGTATTCGGTGTATTCTATGTGGTTAGCTTGTTTGGCAGTTAAGAATGACAAAATGGAAATAAATATAAATATTGCCCGTAGAGTGAACTTTGCATGTGTTCTTTTTAAAAAAAAAAATATATATATATATATATATATATATATATATATTTCTACTTTTCCAACTTTGCACTAATGTCTTTTGTATACCCATGTGTACGTTTTTTTGTTTTTTTTACATGAACTCCATGTGATGGATGAGACCTTAAGAATTTTGTTTTTTTTAATTTCAAGACGTCTGTTACGAGCAGCCGAAAACTCTTCACCAGCTGA
>NW_017804828.1:470357-485230 GCF_001891065.2 Hippocampus comes
GTTAGTTAGTTAGTTAGTTAGTTAATTGTTTATTGAACATACAATACAACAACAATTGACAAAAGGCAAACAAAATTACAAAAGGAGAAATAAAAATAAAAAGTAAATAAAACAAACATCATCACCGTTATATGCTCAAAGGAGTAGGAAGAAGTATACAACTTATCTAGTCCTACCCCTTGTTGTGTAATAATATAAATAGATCATTTTTCAATGCAAAAGAAAAGGAAGAGATCTACATCTCATCAAGTACTTATGTGTACTGTACTTATCTATTTATACACCTTTCTATATATATATATATATATATATATATATAATGGCAACAGTTTGACCTTTGAACGATTGAATGCACTTTAAATTATTTCCTATGGGACATGTTTTGAAATTGCAAGTTACAGACAGGGATTGTGTTTGGAGGTTCCACTCTATACAGTACCCTAGCTGTAGATCTGATCAGAATACATTTTTAAAGATTCTGAGGAATTTATAATTTGTGAGGCCAACATACATACTAAAATTAAACATTAAGACCTGTAATCCTGTCTGAAGGATTCATCTCAAAAGGCCCCCGAGAGAGGATGAATGTAAATTGAAATATATATTTGCCAAGCGCCTTTATAAATCACTGTGCCTTTTCCTTTCATTTGTCCAGGTCGCCTTGTCAAGGGTAATGCCCTTAAAATGTCAATTGCCAGTGTGAGTGTGCATTGCATTACACCTAAAGTACACTCTCACCCTCTACAGAGAGAAAGAAAATATGGAGCTTGCACTCCTCGTTCTCCCCCGGAGGCCCTCTGCTCTTATTTTTTGTCAGAGTGACAGATGTTTCTCACGTGTGTTGAACTTCTAGCATCGCTTTCATCACCGGGGACCACTGGGATGTTCCGTGCCATCTCACAACGGAACTCTCGCTTTTGGGAGGAGTGAGGACACGACACGAGGAAGTTGGCGAGATGGTCTGTAGAGGCAATGTAGGGATTAGGGATAGGTGGTGGTGGGGTCTGGGGCTAGTTGTTAGGAGCACAGTGGAACCTTGACTTCACAAAATTTACAATTCAATTTCTTCACATAAATTTTCCCTATCGAAATGAAATGAAATACAAACAAAATTGTCCCCGCCTTTTAAAGTAGACCGCCAGTTGCAGTTTTTTTCAGGTGCTTTGGTACATTTCTCGAATTATCCTCAATGATGGATCGTCACGGATCCCCAGCGGGAAGACAGTCTCTTTCTGAAAATTCTTAGTTCATCTCTCAAAAGTAAATATCAGTGCCATCAGAATGACAAGCCCTTGTGTCATTGTGCGCAAAAAAGAATTGCTTAGTTATGATGACAATATGAATATGTATTCTGGAGGGATGCTCAGATGCAAACTTTGGCAAAATTTGAGATGACCTTTGTTCTGAATCGTAAGTTACACCTTAGTGGATGTGGAAGATTGAATGCAAGAGACTGAGCAAGATTCACATTGACACTTTTACAGCGTGTCCTGCGATTTGTTGAAAGATCATCTTATAGCAGTACAAAAAGGAAATACAGCAATGCATAGCACACACACACACACACACACACACACACACACACACACACACACACATACACACACACACACACACACACACACACACACACACACACACAAAAGTCGCACAAAAGGCATCTCTTGGGATACTTTCTCAGCCAAGTTTTCACTCGTCACCGACCAATGCCAGCTCCCGAAAACAGAATACGGTAATTGTTGTAAGGTTTTTATCCTTATTATACTTTGACAAAAGAATGTCAAAGACCTTTTATGAACAGTTTTAAATTGGGGGGGCACATGAAAAACAACTTTGAAGAGCTGTGTAGGTTCATGGATTTATGTAATTGTGTATTAGCTAAATGCTACACAAGGCATAAGTGAATAATAGCCGAGTGTGAAATGTGACATCAAGTCACACAGTGCTGATTTAATTCCTCATCTCAGTTTAAGAGACTCTGTCATTAGCGAGTAAACCTTCTCAAAATAAATTCCAATCCCAATAAATCCACCTCTGAAGGAATCTGTGCCGTTGGAAAAGTGACAGCGAGTGACCTTGAGATTTATTTTTGTCGCACTGCAAAACTGTCTCGCTCAGCAGCGAGCGACGTGCCTGTCCAGATGGTTTTGTGTGGCGACGTCTTGCTAATTGTCAGTGATGCCATCAAAGGGACGTAGCGGACCTGACAAGTTAGCTGATGAGCAATAAGAGCAGCATTGGGGGTGGGGTGGGCGGCGTGGATTAGAGCCAAAAACATGTGACAGTTATTTTGTGCGGCCCACCTATGCTTTGAAGTGATTTACATCACTGCCGTTTGCTTCTTTTGTTTGCTGTATTTCTTCTCTGGAAAACACACATGTTAACGGAGTAGATTAGCTACACACCTTACCATACATGCACAGTGACATCATTTTGATAGTTACTTGATAACTTTATATTGTATATCCTTAAACAATTATACGTGTCTTCTAGCTTTCAGGCCACTTATCTTACTTGAGATTGTGTGTGTGTGTGTGTGTGTGTGTGTGTGTGTGTGTGTGTGTGTGTGTGTGTGTGTGTGTGTGCCCACCTTATGACATACAGTAACATGAATCAACCGCTCCAATTTTTTTCAACCAAAATCTTGAAATGCTGCTGGTAGGTGCATTTTAGTATAATTGTAAGGTGTAAGTTTACAAAAAAAGTGTTGTAAACCTCGATCCATACGTCCATATTTTAATGCAACTTATCATTATTCGGGTCATGGGGTGAGCTGGATCTACTCCAGTTGACTGTGGGCTTCTAGACCTGGCCGCCAGCCAATCACAGGACACCCATAGACAAACTCTTCACACCTAAAGGCGATTCAGAATAATAATAATAAAAAAAAGAAATTCAAATTTTACATGTATGTTCTTGTCATGTGGAAGCCAGTGAAACAAGATGCAAATTTGACAGAAGGGCTGTGCAAAGATTTGAACTGTGAAGCAGACGTGCCAACCACTAGCGCGCCGTGCTGCCTTTCAAGACCACATGCTCAGCAAAATGTTCAATGATTAATGAAACGATTAATATTCTCATCCCGAACTGATACCCATGTGAAAGAATAATTAAAAAAAAAACCTCACCATATTTTCCTAGAAATTGACAAATTTGACGACTGAACAGTTTCTGTTTTAAAGGAAGGAGGGGAAGGAGTTCCACCGATATAAAGGCTGAAGGTCATCAAGTCTAGACCGCATCAGTGAAGTAAGACTATATGACATAGTTTATTAAATATGCCTCTGCAAAGTGTCTCGGGAGGAATAAAACACTCTGTGTTTTTGAAGCTTATCACCTGTCTAAGTGGAATTTAAAGTCAAATAGGCGGCAGCAAAGAAGACATGACGTGGCTCCCCGGTGAGTGTAAAACATGCACGACAAAACATATGACACGAGCGGGGAGACTGACACGTGCTCAAGTCCATTACAGTCATCGCCGGGATAAAGGTCACATTGGCTGCTGCTCTAAATTGGACAGGACAGCTCGGGCCATACAGCGAGTGTCAAGGGGGAGGAGGGCTGAAAGAAAATCCCCCAGATGATTTGGGACATGCACGCACTACCACACACACACACACACACACACACACACACACACACAAAACACACTAACGAACGCGATATGTTTCAATCACACTTGAGATTATTCCACGCTTAATCATCACATTAAAGTTGAAATGGCAAAGTAGACAGTGAGTTGGTAAAGTTCTGCAAGGTATTGGACTCCACTACATACAGGTACAGTACATCCATCCATCCATTTTCCGATCCGCTTTATCGTCACAAGGGTCGTGCGGGGCGTTGGAGCCTATCCCAGCCGTCTTCGGGCAGTAGGCGGGGAACACCCTGAACCGGTCGCCAGCCAACTGTAGGACACACAGAGACGAACAACCATCCGCGCTCACACTCACACCTAGGGACAATTTGGAGTGTTCAATAAGCCTGCCTGCCGACACTCAAGGCGGTCACCGAGGCAAATCCTTGGGTTTGGGCGGAGTTTCGTGAGTGAGAGTGAACTTATAGATGGCTTCTAGGAAATTCTGGTCCAACATCCGGTGTCTTAGTAGGGGGATGTCGTGAACCATCAACACCTTCTATAGTGGAGATGCGGTGCTGGTGACCTCAGTGGGGAGAATACTTCAAAGACCTTCCCAATTCTACCGACTCAACTTTCTTTGAGGAAGCAGAGTCTGGGATCTCTGAGGTTGAAATCACAGGGATGGTTAAAAAGCTTCTTTGTAGCGAGATGAATGAGATCCGTTCAGTGTGCCCAAAGATTCTGGATGTTGTTGAGCATGTATATTCAGAGAGGTTAAAATTGCAGAACTTGATTTTTTCTTTTCAGACCATAATGAGTCAGGTAGGCCATCTCGAATGACAACTGATAATTCGCCTCACTCATGCCATTTGTTCAAGTGCAGTTTTCTGACGTTCTCGATATTACTTCGTGTGCTTGTTCTCAGTTCTTGGTTCTCCATTTTTCATAAGTAGTTTGCCTGTGTTTATTATTACTCTCGGTTTTGGTATTTTCACGATTGGGTCATCTTTTCCTTTGGTGGCAAGCTATTTTCGTTTGTATTTTTCCCTTTGCCTTATGCATGAGCTTTTGGTTTCTCTCATTTTCTCCTGGTGTGCCTACCAGCTTCATTATTTGTACTTTGTCGGCTTTGCGCCACTTTTTGCTGTAAATAAATATTTTTTTCATACCTTTATCTGAGTTTACGTTTCTAGAGTCCGATTCTCTTCCAGAACCGTAACAGAAAAGCAAAGATGAAGAAAAGGCTGCATGGTGCAAAGTAGGAAGTGAGAGGAGCAGGATAAATATCAGATGAAGACCAAGTTAAAAAAAGAACATGTGCTGGATATGGATGATGGCACTCTGGAGCATGTTTAGAAGAAGCTCTTTGTCTATTTGGCTCCCTGGAGGTGCTTGGAAGCTGTTAGATGCCTGCTTGCATGGAAAGACAACATCACCTGCAACCATGCAATGTAAATCCCATTATGATAGAACAAATCAGAAGGTGTGTAAAATAAAAATAGACACAAACAACACTGACCAGTGAGTACAGAGGCGACTGGAATGCACTGGATAATCGCCATCTGTAAATCATGAAAAATCTTCTTGAGGCGACATCAATTACGACACACGTGACGATTAATTGAGACACAGCGTCTGTTCGAGTGGAGCAGTCTGTTTGAGGAAATGTGGTTATTTGCATGATTTTTTTTTTTTTTAATTATACATTTAAGCACACGTTACAGGACAATAAAAGTATGACACCAGGGCAGTTGCAGAACAAATAAACAAACCACCAATATAAGACAAAACAAAACAAAGGAAGGTGGGTGGTGATAAAGTTCTGCATTTTTTTCATTTGATTATTAATCTGAAGAGAGAGAGAGAGAGATAGAGAGATAGATAGATAGTCTTTGAACTTTTATTTTTAGTCATCGTGTGTGCACAAGTGTTGCAATAATACAGCAATTGCTCAACTTTTTTTTCCCCAAGTTTTCATTACAACAAAAAACAAAAACAATATTTTCAGGTTTATTTGTGGCAAAATAAACGCGAGACAAAGAAAACTCCAGAAGTCTCGAAGAAGAGAAGTGAGCACAGGAGCAAACTCTTTGCTCTGAGATCCAAAGGGAAACGACTTGAAAGGAAAGAAGCAAATGACTGCGATGCCTCATTAGGTGGGTTTTATTTGACCGTGGCCAATTAGAGCGCATCTGTAATTTAAAACAGTCAACCTAAAAAAGACTCAACAAAGAGCGCATTTCTCTCATGGGAATGAACCCCTTTTCCCTTGTTTCATTCACTGTGTGTTTTTTTTATTTTTTGCAATCTCACAGTGCCGTTTTTCTACATAAATAAGACTCTTACATTTGCATAGCATAAGTCTTAAAGTTGACAGGGGTGCTATGGGGTCTTGATGTTTTCACATACCTATTTTGGTTGGCTCAAGTTGTGTACTTCAAACTTTAGCCAAGATAGAATCAGTGTATCACTAAAAATAATTTTTAAAAAAGATATATTTAATGATGAATTATAATAAATTATCACAACAGTGTCAGACCACCATTAACTGTTTCGAGATGCTGGTGAACTGTTAAAAAAAAAATCCCACAGGAAGTAAATAAAAAGAATCTTTGCTGGGCTTAAACTGCCATGATCATAAACCCATTTTTAACCATAAAGGAAATGTTTTAAGCACCCTCTCTAACTACCATATATGTTTTAAAGCAATTTCATTGCATTCATGTTGACACATAAAAGCAATAAAATGCAAAGGTGAGCTGCATCGCAGATACACCCGACACATCAGCATTCTTCATTGCCATGCATGTGAAAAAAAGAACGAAAGCACTGCTAACAGTAAAATACTTCAGCATCCTGACATATGGTTTGGAGTTAGACCGTACTGATATACACTGTTGGGAGGTTACAACTGACAAGCAATAAACTAACTTGCACAGTGGCGTAAGAATGCGCCGTCAAGCGGCATACGAAGGCACGCACAGTTACCACCATGCTGACTGTTTTTCATTGGATGGCTTCATAGTTATCGCCAAGTGGTGTTTTCATGCAAATGATCACTGTAGTAATGACTTCGCAACAGCAAAAGGGGAGGCTAGTGATCGATTACGGCATGTTCTGATAAGGTTGTATCGTGCAGTAAACAATGAAAAATGGACAAGTGATGATGGAGTTCAAAACTTCCGCTGTGACTTCAGCATTAATTCTTCAGGTTCCGCTGTCGAAATCCATACGAAATTTTTAAGCTACGAAACGTCTGAACAGGAAAATGTTGCCTCTTGTTACGAAAGAAATTTCAAGACACGAAAGGTCAAAATACAGTATGGCCTGGCCTTATGTCTGAATTTTGGGGGGGCTTGGAAAGAATTAGGGCATTTACATGGAAAACGCGTCTCTACTTACAAAATTTTCTAGTTCAGAAATTTCTTCCACAACCAATTAATTTCATAAGTAGAGGTACCACTGTAGACTGTGCATGGTGGTTTGCATGCTGGGCTTTTCCAAACATCCTGTGTGGAGATGGTGAAAGTTCCAGAAGGAAAAAACATGTACCGATTGCACGCAGCATACGGCCCCCCATGCCCCAAATCTGAAGAAAATTGAAGGGGTCTGAACTCTTTGAAGACACCGCCGTAACACCTGTACGGCTTATCCTAGTTGTTAAGAAACGGGGAAAAAAATTGTGCAATATGCATCACCAAATGTTGGCATAATGAGCCATCTGCATGTGTGAGGTCCCTTCCTCGGTGATGCCAAGAACGACGCCATCTGTGAAGCCGCAACCAGCTGTTTTCTTTCTTATTACGTGTTTATTAAAAGCTGAACTTGTCCTCTTCAGGAGGAGGGGAGGGGGGCAACGTGGGGGGGCCTCCATCGTCACTGGAATCAGACCCACGCACACTTTGCTACATAAAACAGTTTCAGCAGAACAGAGGGAGTGCTAATTAAATAGTGCGTCTTTCTCTTCGGAGGCTAGGAGCAAATTAAGAGAACAAACAAGAGATGAAGTGGCTGCAAAGCAACAAACATGAAAGCATTGTGAGTGACTCTAACCCAGCCTGACGGCAAATAAATAAATAAGCCATGCCCCAAAGCCCCACCTTCACTTAGCCCTGTGGGCTGGATTTTCAAAATACAAGACAAAAAATGAAAATCTCTCAGCGGCGCTTTTACTCGTCCTTCCCCGCGCATTGTTGTCAATTTTCAAAACCTATTAGCAAGCGATCGAACGACCGCAATCGAGCATTTATGCACAGCAGGCAACCTGCATCCCTCCCGTCAAGATCTCGTCCCGTCTGGCGTAATGGGGGCTGACACAAGTGCAGACCACCCTCTGCAGCTGTCAACAGATTTCAGGAGCTCAAAGGAAGACGCGTCAGGCAAACGTCCCGTACCGAGTGATGGACACCGAGAAGGAGCGCTGCAAACGTCCATCAGCATGCGCGGCCGTGTGCTCAAGCAGACAGGTCGGGTCGGGATAGACGCTGACAAACCCAACATGGACCCACTGTCCGGGTGTACTAAATACAATGCGGAGCGACAACTGACAGGCTGCTGGCATGACAGCTTCTGGACGGACAGTGGTATTCCTCAATTCACTTGAACCCCACACGCAGTGTTTGCCTGAGTTTGACTCTGGGTTGGCAATAATGGCCCAAGACAGTCAATAATTTTGTTCATAATTTTGGGAGAGGATCTTAATCATGTGTCATCTGTCCAGAAGCACAGGTCACAAACTCCACTCCTCGAGGCCCGGTATCCTCCATGTTTTAGATGTTTTCCTTGTCGAATACACCCGATTCAGGATCAGGATCATTCTCAGGCTCCTGCAGAGATTGCACACTCAGACAATGACCGCCACTGCTGCCACCTACTGTAATGGATTTGCAATTACACTTTATTTTAACATGGCAAAAAAATAAAAATAAAATACATGTTTGCTGCAGTCAATGGGAGGCCCACTTCAGTATTTGAGAATAACTGCCCTAACCCTAAACCTAACCCACGTGTTAAAGACATCTTTTGACATTTCTTTCATCTCCTGAGTAAACTTCCAAACCAGGTGAACGGGAAGCAAAGACTGTTTCTTGTCTTCCAGGAAGTCACCTGCTGGCGATCATGAGAAATGCGCTGATTCTGAATGTTTGCTTCTCTTTGTTTGAGACACTAGATACACCCTCTGTGGTGAGTGCGTTCTCTGCTCAGTTCAGTGCTCAATAAAACAAAACAAAAGGCCCTCCAATTTCGTTGCTGTACAAACAATTACCTAGCATGGATTTGCAACCTTATTGGATTCAGTGGAATGTTTGAAATAAATCATTAAAGGCGCTGACAGGGCATTTATCTTCACTCGTGCTTTAATGCGCTGTGCACAACCGTGTGTGCGCACGTGTGTGCGTCTGCGTGTGTTGCGTGTGTCAATCCTCCCGTGGAGCCATGTTCTCAAAAGCTCTTCATTCTGAAATCAAGCATGAATAATTAAGCGTTTTCACAAGGCTGCTTTAACGATACATTACACGAGAGGAAATAGGTCAAGCAGCAGTGTGAGTGCGATAGCTGGTGTGGTTTTTTTTTTTTTTTTTGGGCTTCAATCCATGGCCAACAATAGACTTACAATACACACCTTTGATGGCTTCACTCACTTAAATGCAGATATGATCAGAAGGGTTGAATCGGGGTCACCGGGACATCCTGCATTTACCCAGACCGTTTTCTCTGCATTTGTGTTGCTGACCTTCTGTTGACTGGCAATAACAATTTTCGATAATTACATATTATACATTGCAACCACTTAAGCTGGGTACACATTTACAGACAGTAAGGTCAAATGTAAACATTTTATCCCCTTCTGATCAAAGTCAACAAGGCATGATTACCAGATGTCTTTAAAGGCCACCAGACATTGCGCGATGCAGCCGAACCCGACTTTAATTGGACCATTGCAAAAAAATGAGAGTTGGCAATTTACACATGCACAGTCAGCGATTGGCAGAGATCAAAAACTCACTGCAGGTACAGTATATATATATATATATATATATATATACATATTACATCTACTTTATGTAGGATGCAAGTCATTCAAAACATTACTATATGTTCCTTTAAATTTTTTAAATCATATCAACTTCTGACTTAACATGTTTTTGTTCACACACACACACACACACACACACACACACAAAACACAGTATAAAGTAGTACAAAGTAAAGTGTGTGTGGGGGGGGGGGTAACGTCAGGTTCTGAGTGATGTTGGAGAAAAAGGTTCAGATGATCTCCGTCATCTGTTACATTCAGCCCTGAGGACAGAACACGGCGTGTAGCCACAAAGCTGCTTTTACTGCTTTCAACAGCAGCGACTCTCACGTCAACTCAATCCACTTCGCCTGCACTCAAATTCAATGTGCTCTTTTTGTACCAACGTGGATCTCTGACCCTTCTGCTTGCTCAATGCCTCCCGGAGAAGAACCTTCGAGCAAAAAAGAGTCATGAGTGTTATTTACATGACTCCACTTTGTAGCTTATATTCGTCGATCTTATCTGTTTTTTTTTTTTTAAGTTCTTATAAATCACACAGCATCCATTTGTGCATCTTCATATGAGACAAGAAAAAAAACACAGTCGTACCTTCAGAAAATCACAGGAGACAGGAGTAACTACTGGAAGGACACCGAAATGCACAAAATAGTAACTCGGTATGCAAGGCAATGGCAACTCGCAAAGAGCAATATCGCTGCATCTATGTGCCATTTGTCCAAAGACAAAATACTGATCAAGATTGCTGCTCAAACTCCAGGGAAATGCCACTCAAAAGAAAACCCATGCAGGAAACAAGCAAACAAAACAGGATATGACAAAAATCACGTGAGACCAAAACTAGACCGGACTTCGATGTCAGGCAGACACCAAATTGTCAGATGCATCGGGCGCATGTCCAAGGGCATGCACTCGTTGCGCCGGCACGCCCACCATGTCGCAGAGAAGTCTGTCAAATTGGCAAACAGGCGCAGCGAATGTTCGACTGGCACGAAACTCATCATAGGCTAGCATTTTGTCATACGCCATCGACGAAAATAGAGACCAGAGAGTTTCTCCTTTGACATTTGCTCAACAGACTTTTAAGGCCTTGCGAGATCTGCTGCATCCCGATTACAGAGAAGGTTTTGTCCAACCAATGTCTAAATATTCCCATTCGTTGAGTGTGAAATTGCCCTGACCTGCAGTTGTGTTGGACTTTTCCTCATCCGGGGTGGAAGCGCAATCGCAAATTTCCTTTCGTGTCAAGTCTCAGTCGGGGAATCGTATTGTTATCTGTTATGACCACACATCCAAGAAGGACATCAATCTGCTGTCACCATCTGCACTGCTGCCAAAACTCTGAATCTCAAAGGCGTTGACGAGATGTGGGCACCAGCAGTAAAATTTGGAAGTGATAAAGTGTGTGTGTGTGTGTGTGTGTGTGTGTGTGTGTGTGTGTGTGTGTGTGTGTGTGTGTGTGTGTGTCTAGCATGGGTTGGGGTGAGGGCGGCGGTTGCGTAAACACAAGGTGCTCGCAGCTGTCAGCCAGGTACGACTCAGCTGTGATCTGAGGCGTGATTGATTGCGCGGGTTCAGGCGGAGTTCAGCGGAGGTCTGCGGTATCGGTTGCGGTTTGAGTGAGTGACAGACACAAAATAGGCTGATGGAATATTATCAGGAAGCCATTTGTAATGTGGGCCCAGCCCGGATCTCTGTGGGGCGTTGTCTCTCTGGAATGAAGTCATCCATCACCTCAGCTTCACGTTGGATGAAGTCATGAGCAGCTTTTGAGGAGAGACAGACACTTTCCAAATGCTCCCGTAGATGAAATTCAAACTTTGAGTCAAAGCATGCCAATTCGTACTGCGCACCCCGAATGAAGACTCCATTTGATTTTTCGTTCAAAATGAATAGTTTCAAGTCTTTCATGGTGTTATCATTTAGCTAGGGCCTGTCCTATCATGAAGGATTAACAGTTTGCTTGTTCGGCTTTTTCTTTGGCTTCTTACATTGATACCAAAAGAGGGAGAATTACATTTAAGATGCTGCATAATGTGATGAAATCACACATACGTCGGCTGGAGTTGGCTACTGTAGCATCCGCTACTGTGACAGCAATGCTCTAGTCACTGCAAGTTGGACAGCTAACCGGCTGAAGCAGCAGCAGGTAGACGCAGAGCAGCCACTGGTGATGCCGGACTTCGAAACTGCAGGATAGAGTGAGCGGAATAGCAGAATAGTGTAACTCCCTCAGCAACATTTGGGTAGTGGAGAGATTTCGAGGTGATGGAAGTAACGTTTGCTGGCTTCCATGCCTCCAGCAATCTCAAGCAATGACTATTACAATTACCGTCCTTGTTTTGTTTTTAATTTATTTGCGACTTGTAGTGGTACAGGTTAATATGAACGTCTGGGTCGCATAAAGAGCCGACTAAAAACAGTGTCAGGTAAAGGATGGATAAAAGGTGGGCTACCATTATTCACGTAATTATGATCATAAATCTGGCGGCCTGGTGGTCGACTGGTTAGTGCATCGGCCTCACAGTGGAGAGGAGCAGGGTTCAATTCCGGCTCCGGCCTTCCTGTGAGGAGTTTGTATGTTCTCCCCATGCTCGCTTGGGTTTTCTCCGGGTACTCCGGTTTCCTCCCACATTCCAAAAACATACATGGCAGGTTAATGGAGAACCCTAAATTGTCCCTAGATGTGGGTGTGAGCGCGGGTGGTTGTTTGTCTCTCTGTGCTCTGCGATTGGCTGGCAACCGGTTCAGGGTTTCCCCCGCCTACTGCCCAAAGACGGCTGGGATAGGCTCCAGCACGCCCTGTGACCCTTGTGAGGATAAGCGGATCAGAAAATGGATGGATGATCATAAATCTCTGGGTTTCCTTCATTTATAGTTTTAGGTAAGGTTATCGTGCGTAGTTATCACATCCGTTCCACTTAATCGAGGAGAAAATGTCCTACTTTATGAGAAATCCAGTCCATAATTTCCTTGTAACTTTCCTTGCACTGTTCACTATGGTAGGAAAGCGAGGGGAGAAAAAAAAAGAACATCCAGGATAGAGAAAAAAACAATCTCAAGAAAGTACTCTGTTAGTCTTCATCACTGCTGCTAGTTCCATGCAATTACTAACAAGTTTGTCAATGATCGGTCATCTGAAATGCACTGCGAAGCACCTGGCTGTTTACACGAAGATCAACGGGTTAAAGAATGAACTCAGTTTATTAATTCACACCATGAAACAGGAGCTGAGCGCATTCGCTGATGATTGTCATCAGTGGAAAGGACGAATAAAAATAACACTATTGGACGAATAATATCACTCCTCTGTCCATATTGAACGACATGAATCAGGACATGGCTTGAGAGAGCAAGTGAGATCTTCTGGAAATGTGAGTGCGAACTGGATTTCACAGAATAAATGTCCATTTTCGATGCAGAAAGTCAAGGAATCATATCAAACGCATTATGGATATGAAATATGAAACATTTCAGGTGCATCATATAAGAATTATATGACCTAATGTTTTATTGAGAAAAGTTATGATTAGAAAGTGAGGAGAGCAAAGAGATAAATATAAGACAAATGATCCAGCCTCAGATATTTCCAAGACTTCTTGAATATTACTTTTCAAATTCAATTTACCGGTAAATGTTTTTCTTCACATACGCACCAAAATGTAATCTCTGCGACTTTAGAAGTTTTTCGTCTTGTGTGAGCCAAAGTCATGTCAGTCGCATCTATACAGAGAGTCACAAGGCAGTAGTAGACCGATTTGCCACCCTTAAAAACAGACGGTATCATTTGATGCTTCCACCCATCAAGCAGCTGTTAATTCGATTTTCGTTCCATTTTTAACACCTCAAAGGTGCTTGTGGAGGCTCTCAGTCGTACAGGAAAGTTCCATCGTAGAAAGGGTTCTGTCAGTCGTCATCTGTACCTGTGGGTAAAAAACAAAAAACAAAAAACAAAACAAAAAAAACAAAAAAGGACGTTTCGCTTCTCTCACAGAAGCTTCGTCAGCGGTAGACAACCCTGAAGTCTCCGTGAAGACTCCGGGAAGTTGCTCTGCGCTAAAAGGCTGAGCGTGGCCTGTTTGAGGACTGGGTGGGGATGTTTAGTCACGCCCCTATGGTGAAGAGGCCCATTGGTTTCTAAACTCCCTATCATTGGGTCTTGATTAGGCCTATTGTTTGGGCTAAGGCTGAATAGCTACTTTCAGTTAGCCTGATCAGCATGTCTATGTCCCTTACTGGTCAACAAGTTATTGTAAATAGGAGACAGGTTAAATCTGATACCTCCTTCACGGTTCAGAGAGGGTGAAAATTTTTTAACAAAAATCGCTTCCTTTACTCCCCTTTCAAACCATCTCTTTTCTGTTCCTAGGATTTTTACTTGTTCATCTTCAATTGTGTGGTTTGTTTCTTTTAAGTGTGCGTATACTGCACTTTTGTTATCATTGTTTTTCCATTTGTGTTGATAAAGTCTTTTCTTGAGTGTTTGTTTGGTTTCTCCAATGTAATGTTCCTTGCACTCACTTTCTTGGCAACGGATGGAATAAATCAGATTGCATTTTTGGGTGTTAGGAACCCGGTCTGGACTGACAGAACCCTTTCTACGATGGAACTTTCCTGTACGACTGAGAGCCTCCACAAGCTTGTTTGGTTTCTCCAATGTAATGTTCCTTGCACTCACTTTCTTGGCAACGGATGGAATAAATCAGATTGCATTTTTGGGTGTTAGGAACCCGGTCTTTGGGGTGTACTGCAATCTGATTTATTCCATCCGTTGCCAAGAAAGTGAGTGCAAGGAACATTACATTGGAGAAACCAAACAAACACTCAAGAAAAGACTTTATCAACACAAATGGAAAAACAATGATAACAAAAGTGCAGTATACGCACACTTAAAAGAAACAAACCACACAATTGAAGATGAACAAGTAAAAATCCTAGGAACAGAAAAGAGATGGTTTGAAAGGGGAGTAAAGGAAGCGATTTTTGTTAAAAAATTTTCACCCTCTCTGAACCGTGAAGGAGGTATCAGATTTAACCTGTCTCCTATTTACAATAACTTGTTGACCAGTAAGGGACATAGACATGCTGATCAGGCTAACTGAAAGTAGCTATTCAGCCTTAGCCCAAACAATAGGCCTAATCAAGACCCAATGATAGGGAGTTTAGAAACCAATGGGCCTCTTCACCATAGGGGCGTGACTAAACATCCCCACCCAGTCCTCAAACAGGCCACGCTCAGCCTTTTAGCGCAGAGCA
>NW_017804828.1:485315-489206 GCF_001891065.2 Hippocampus comes
TTTTTGTTTTGTTTTTTGTTTTTTGTTTTTTACCCACAGGTACAGATGACGACTGACAGAACCCTTTCTACGAAAAAACACCTCAAAGGGGAACTTTCCTCAGTCATTTTTGTCTATATTCAAAAAATGATGGGCTCGGCTTACTTTGTGAAAACACAGCGCACATATTTTTTTTGCTTTCGGTTTTGCATGTACTGTTACATTGCACTTTTTTTTTTTTTTTTTTGCGGTTAATGCTGTAAAAGGTGTCCAAAAAGTCTAGGTACGTAGGAGATTGGAGTGGTCCTCTCGTTCACCACACCTTTCACCCCTTGATTTCTTTTTAAGGGCTATGAAAAAAAAAAAAAAACATACTGATAACCAATGATTTCCTGCTTTGTGTGGCCGATACTGATACCGATACTGATATCGATATACATATTTTTTGGTAAACTATAAATATATCTGTTGTGTCAGTTTAAAACAAGAAAAGATTTAAATCCTGCTGATTAATGTAGCAGGGTCAGAGAATTATCGAAAAAAGTGGGCAGCAACAACATACAATCGCATCTTCCGCTACTCTCTGACTCAGGTCCTGGAGGGCCGTTGTCCTGCATGTTTTCCAAATCTCCCTGTTGCAACACACCTGATTCAAATGAACAGGTTCAATGCCAGGCTTCCATAGAGCTTGCTGATGATCTGATCATTTGAATCAGGTCTGTCGCAACAGGGAGACTTGGAAAAAATGCAGGACAGCGGCCCTCCAGGACCTGAGTTTGACACCGCTGCCTTAGAGTGTCACAGTGCGTCATCAGCAGGTTGCAAAATAGATACCGAGAGACTGGAAGAGTCACAGAAAGATGTAGAAGTCATTTGGACACATCCCATGCTGATGACCGCTACATTGTGAACCATGCCCTGAGAAACGGGATGATGAATGCCACTCAACTCCACGGAGGGCGGTCGGAGGCAACCACGACAGACCATTCGAAATCATTTACATCAGCCTGGTCTTTTTTTTTGTGGGGGGGGGCAGGTCTAACCCTGATTGAGGGATTATACTCAGTATAACACAAACACACACATATATATATATATATATATATATACTCGTTTTTGTGTTTTGATGAAGTACAAAGTGCAAATTTAGACTCAACTCGATATATATATATATATATATATATATATAGTGCGTAAAAAAGTTAGTTAGGTTCAAAATCAGTTTTGAAAAAAACAATTCCATGAAATTCATCGGAATGGCAGGAAGCGGCGTGCAGCCTCTGTTCCTTTAATAAACTGCTGCTTATCTGTTCTCACAAATGTCTCGCTGCCATCATCATCGTTGTCGTCGTCAGGTCCGGCCGGGTGGAAGGAGGGAAACCGAGAGGGAGGGAGGGAGGAGTTTTCAATGTTCAGTTTCTCGCGTGGATCTCTGCGCGCCGACATCGCCTCTCTGTGCTCTGCTCGTCCCACCCGACAGCCAACAGTGCACGCGAGCGGTGCCAAAACCATTTTTTTAATGCTTCTCCATTTGATTTTCTTGAGCCCAACCACGCGTTGTGAGTCCTCGGAGGGGGAAGTGGAAGCGCGCACACACACGCGGCGAGCGGCGATCTGATGGACACGAGGAGGGGGGCGCTCCGTCCCGCATAGAAGACGGAAGAAGCCCTGATTTGTTTTGGCTTTTCAAATATATATATATTTTAATTTTTTAATATATAGATATTTTATGTTTTTTTTTTCTTTTTACTCATTTTTGTTTTGATCTGCTTCGCGACACAAAGCGAACTGGATTCTCCCCGGCAGCCAGATTGAGAGCCACGAGCGACGTAAAGAAAATTAAAACGACCAAAAAAACCACGTACTCCACGCGCGTGTGCACTCTCATGCGCGCACGAGCGTGGCCCCGCATTGTGGTTGCACCTGGGCACGCGCGCGCGAACGGCCGACCCGCGTCACCATGCCACGCAGGAAGCAGCAGGCGCCTCGACGGGCTGCGGGTAAGAAGACGCCTCTTTCACTGTCTTCTTTTTTTTTTTAATGACAAACATTGTTAGGTTTGTTTTGCCTTTGTTGCCATGGTCACCGCTTCACCTCTACGCCTCCTTCCACCAGCCCTCCGTTGCTACTTCCCAACAAACTTTTTTGGCTTTGTTTCATACAGGACCTTCTTATACACACACACACACACACACACACGCACACACACGCGCACACACACACACACACACACACACACACACACACACACACTGCATTGAGTAAAGCATTTTTGATGTACTGCAATAAGTTTTTAAAAAGTAAGATAGTTGGCCACTTTATTAGGTACACCTGCCCAACATCCATCTTCTATGTTCTGTGTAGTGCATGTCCTCATTGGAAGTGGAGTCTTTTACAGCTTTTCAAAGAGCTGTTCCTGCTACGATGGTTTTGGATGGAAGTGTGATGATAGTTCCCTGACTGACCAAAAAGGTGAATGATGCACTTAATTTTGTTAATATTATTAATTTAGTTGGCAGACAATAATCTACAAGCGATGTCATTCCCTGTAGAATTCTTTATATAGGATTTTTTTAAAAATAGGTACCTACATCTCAAATAGTTTGCTCCGTATTACCTTGGTTGTGTCTGACAAGACTTCATAAAGAGCAATCATTTTGCACAGCAGATATATTAAATTCATGGGTTTGTTGGTATAATTTCATATATATTTTATTCATCTCAGATAAACCCAGGTGAAATACTTTGTAAACCAAAATTGTATTTTTTCGCAACTGTTTAAGGCTTAAACAACAGCACCTCTGCAGGCACATTTAAGTAGTTACTGTAAACTTAAAACAGGTATAGCTATGTGTCAAATTTCCTTTATGGGACAAATAAAGTATCTATATCATTAAGGCAAAAAAAAAAAAAAAAAAAAATTCCCAATACGTACCCTTCAAAGGATCCATGCGTCCTGCATGCCTCAATGTGAACTAGTAGAAAAAAAAAGAAGTCATGCCTTCCTTGGCTGCAAGTTGTTGCGTGGGGCGGCTGTATCCTGCTTGTGAACTCTCTGTGAACTCTTCATCATCTTACGAACATGGACGCATTTTTTGCTGGTGGTGGCTGGCTGTAATGTATATTTGTCTTAACAATCCTTTTAGCCTTTCGGTTTGCTAAGCGTGTTCCCTAAAGGGTACCACAAACAGCGACCCTTAGGTTGTCTTTTCGGAGGATGCCTTTTTTTGTTTTGTTTTTTTTTCTGTTTCTCGCGTGTGAAGCCGCGTGAAGTTATCCGTCTTTATTATGGCTGCGGATGCTGCAAGCAGATGGCGATTGTTTCTCCGCCAATAATAGCAGCGCTTTTCTACGTGAGGAAGATACTAAGATCTCAAATGCACACACACACAAGCACACAACACATTAACATACACACCCCCCCATACGAGTGACCAAACATCCTCTTTTCCCCAGATGATTTTTTTCACCCTACAAAATCAGAATTAATTTCCCTATTGTTATTTTTTCCCCTTTATCTCACATTGGGTGTTCCTCAAAATGCATCAAAGATCCAATCAGTGATCTTATATTCATTTGTACTCCTCGGTCATGCAGTCATGTCAACCATTATAGCAGCAGCAGTGATTGGTGTTGTGTCAATCATTACTGTTGTAACTTCATCTGCAGCAGAAGTGTTACGACAACACCACTTGGGCAAACTTCTTTTGTCACTGCAGCTGTGTATTTAGTGATATGATTGTATTATAGATCATTATATAAGTTACGTAAGTTTGAGGGAATAGCTCTGTAAAGGCAGAGAAGTATGTCAAAAAAAAAAAAAAAGAATGTGTCCTCCACTTTTAGAATTTAAATTCTCATTGATCATAATTTTGACCTCTTGAACAAAAACATACTATATATATATATATA
>NW_017804828.1:489239-491241 GCF_001891065.2 Hippocampus comes
CGGGAATTTCGGGAAGTATGTTAATTTTCCCAAAGGACTTTTTTTCTTTTTCCAGGCCAGTTTAGGGCATAGCGGCGGCCAACCACTCCCCCCAAAACCTCCCCACCCATGATGTCGACGATCATTTTTCAGCACATGACTGCCGCAACCCTTTGTCTATATTTCGACACATGACGTCCTGTCGACAACAACTTTTCAATGCATGATGGCCACACTATCCCCCGAACCCCACCCCACCATTCGGCGAATAGTTTTTTTCCCCACCACATACCTGAATATCTATCTATTTATCTATCTATTCATTTTTCATTAGGTGAAAAAGAACAAAGGTTCAAATAAAAGTAGATTGAGTAAAGCATTTTTGATGTACTGCAATAAGTTTTTAAAAAGTAAGATAGTTGGCCACTTTATTAGGTACACCTGCCCAACATCCATCTTCTATGTTCTGTGTAGTGCATGTCCTCATTGGAAGTGGAGTCTTTTACAGCTTTTCAAAGAGCTGTTCCTGCTACGATGGTTTTGGATGGAAGTGTGATGATAGTTCCCTGACTGACCAAAAAGGTGAATGATGCACTTAATTTTGTTAATATTATTAATTTAGTTGGCAGACAATAATCTACAAGCGATGTCATTCCCTGTAGAATTCTTTATATAGGATTTTTTTAAAAATAGGTACCTACATCTCAAATAGTTTGCTCCGTATTACCTTGGTTGTGTCTGACAAGACTTCATAAAGAGCAATCATTTTGCACAGCAGATATATTAAATTCATGGGTTTGTTGGTATAATTTCATATATATTTTATTCATCTCAGATAAACCCAGGTGAAATACTTTGTAAACCAAAATTGTATTTTTTCGCAACTGTTTAAGGCTTAAACAACAGCACCTCTGCAGGCACATTTAAGTAGTTACTGTAAACTTAAAACAGGTATAGCTATGTGTCAAATTTCCTTTATGGGACAAATAAAGTATCTATATCATTAAGGCAAAAAAAAAAAAAAAAAAAAACTTCCCAATACGTACCCTTCAAAGGATCCATGCGTCCTGCATGCCTCAATGTGAACTAGTAGAAAAAAAAAGAAGTCATGCCTTCCTTGGCTGCAAGTTGTTGCGTGGGGCGGCTGTATCCTGCTTGTGAACTCTCTGTGAACTCTTCATCATCTTACGAACATGGACGCATTTTTTGCTGGTGGTGGCTGGCTGTAATGTATATTTGTCTTAACAATCCTTTTAGCCTTTCGGTTTGCTAAGCGTGTTCCCTAAAGGGTACCACAAACAGCGACCCTTAGGTTGTCTTTTCGGAGGATGCCTTTTTTTGTTTTGTTTTTTTTTCTGTTTCTCGCGTGTGAAGCCGCGTGAAGTTATCCGTCTTTATTATGGCTGCGGATGCTGCAAGCAGATGGCGATTGTTTCTCCGCCAATAATAGCAGCGCTTTTCTACGTGAGGAAGATACTAAGATCTCAAATGCACACACACACAAGCACACAACACATTAACATACACACCCCCCCATACGAGTGACCAAACATCCTCTTTTCCCCAGATGATTTTTTTCACCCTACAAAATCAGAATTAATTTCCCTATTGTTATTTTTTCCCCTTTATCTCACATTGGGTGTTCCTCAAAATGCATCAAAGATCCAATCAGTGATCTTATATTCATTTGTACTCCTCGGTCATGCAGTCATGTCAACCATTATAGCAGCAGCAGTGATTGGTGTTGTGTCAATCATTACTGTTGTAACTTCATCTGCAGCAGAAGTGTTACGACAACACCACTTGGGCAAACTTCTTTTGTCACTGCAGCTGTGTATTTAGTGATATGATTGTATTATAGATCATTATATAAGTTACGTAAGTTTGAGGGAATAGCTCTGTAAAGGCAGAGAAGTATGTCAAAAAAAAAAAAAAAGAATGTGTCCTCCACTTTTAGAATTTAAATTCTCATTGATCATAATTTTGACCTCTTGAACAAAAACATACTATATATATATATATA
>NW_017804828.1:491515-493329 GCF_001891065.2 Hippocampus comes
CAGGCCAGTTTAGGGCATAGCGGCGGCCAACCACTCCCCCCAAAACCTCCCCACCCATGATGCCGACGATCATTTTTCAGCACATGACTGCCGCAACCCTTTGTCTATATTTCGACACATGACGTCCTGTCGACAACAACTTTTCAATGCATGATGGCCACACTATCCCCCGACCCCCACCCCACCATTCGGCGAATAGTTTTTTTCCCCACCACATACCTGAATATCTATCTATTTATCTATCTATTCATTTTTCATGAGGTGAAAAAGAACAAAGGTTCAAATAAAAGTAAAGTTGTTGATATTATTGTTATTTCTTCTGGCTTGTCTAAAAAGCAATGCATTTAATCACCCCCAAAACACACGCACGCAGGTACGTATGCGCGCGTGCACACGCACAGGCACCAAATTCATGAGGCATCCTATTTTTGGATGGCAAAATATGGTCACCCTGCTCAACACGCGGAATAATTTTCCCACATTTCAACCTCCAAAGTGGCCCTTGCCTTTATTATTTGGAAGCGGGTTGGGGGAACTTTTTAGACGGTGCCTAAGTGATCCCTTTACACGCTCCCTAAATGTGTCGGGCCTTTGCGAGAGTACAAATAAGCCCTCCAGAAGAGTTTCTTCATTGTTGAGGTAATTGTCTCCTGGCTGACAGGCACATTCATCAGTGGCTTAATGGTCAATCAAAAGTTGGCAGGCAGAGTGTTTTCATTCTTTCCTATCCACTACATTAGGAATACTTCATCAAAATGTCGGCCCGCTAATGGCTGTGAAGAGTTCATGACTGACTGATCCCTTGTCTGCAAGCCCCCTCTTCCCCAACCCCCTCTTCCTTCAAAGGATCCATGCGTCCTGCATGCCTCAATGTGAACTAGTAGAAAAAAAAAGAAGTCATGCCTTCCTTGGCTGCAAGTTGTTGCGTGGGGCGGCTGTATCCTGCTTGTGAACTCTCTGTGAACTCTTCATCATCTTACGAACATGGACGCATTTTTTGCTGGTGGTGGCTGGCTGTAATGTATATTTGTCTTAACAATCCTTTTAGCCTTTCGGTTTGCTAAGCGTGTTCCCTAAAGGGTACCACAAACAGCGACCCTTAGGTTGTCTTTTCGGAGGATGCCTTTTTTTGTTTTGTTTTTTTTTCTGTTTCTCGCGTGTGAAGCCGCGTGAAGTTATCCGTCTTTATTATGGCTGCGGATGCTGCAAGCAGATGGCGATTGTTTCTCCGCCAATAATAGCAGCGCTTTTCTACGTGAGGAAGATACTAAGATCTCAAATGCACACACACACAAGCACACAACACATTAACATACACACCCCCCCATACGAGTGACCAAACATCCTCTTTTCCCCAGATGATTTTTTTCACCCTACAAAATCAGAATTAATTTCCCTATTGTTATTTTTTCCCCTTTATCTCACATTGGGTGTTCCTCAAAATGCATCAAAGATCCAATCAGTGATCTTATATTCATTTGTACTCCTCGGTCATGCAGTCATGTCAACCATTATAGCAGCAGCAGTGATTGGTGTTGTGTCAATCATTACTGTTGTAACTTCATCTGCAGCAGAAGTGTTACGACAACACCACTTGGGCAAACTTCTTTTGTCACTGCAGCTGTGTATTTAGTGATATGATTGTATTATAGATCATTATATAAGTTACGTAAGTTTGAGGGAATAGCTCTGTAAAGGCAGAGAAGTATGTCAAAAAAAAAAAAAAAGAATGTGTCCTCCACTTTTAGAATTTAAATTCTCATTGATCATAATTTTGACCTCTTGAACAAAAACATACTATATATATATATATA
>NW_017804828.1:493719-495724 GCF_001891065.2 Hippocampus comes
CACACTATCCCCCGACCCCCACCCCACCATTCGGCGAATAGTTTTTTTCCCCACCACATACCTGAATATCTATCTATTTATCTATCTATTCATTTTTCATTAGGTGAAAAAGAACAAAGGTTCAAATAAAAGTAGAGTTGTTGATATTATTGTTATTTCTTCTGGCTTGTCTAAAAAGCAATGCATTTAATCACCCCCAAAACACACGCACGCAGGTACGTATGCGCGCGTGCACACGCACAGGCACCAAATTCATGAGGCATCCTATTTTTGGATGGCAAAATATGGTCACCCTGCTCAACACGCGGAATAATTTTCCCACATTTCAACCTCCAAAGTGGCCCTTGCCTTTATTATTTGGAAGCGGGTTGGGGGAACTTTTTAGACGGTGCCTAAGTGATCCCTTTACACGCTCCCTAAATGTGTCGGGCCTTTGCGAGAGTACAAATAAGCCCTCCAGAAGAGTTTCTTCATTGTTGAGGTAATTGTCTCCTGGCTGACAGGCACATTCATCAGTGGCTTAATGGTCAATCAAAAGTTGGCAGGCAGAGTGTTTTCATTCTTTCCTATCCACTACATTAGGAATACTTCATCAAAATGTCGGCCCGCTAATGGCTGTGAAGAGTTCATGACTGACTGATCCCTTGTCTGCAAGCCCCCTCTTCCCCAACCCCCTCTTCTTGAAAATTAACAGCTCTGCGCTTGTGAGATGCGGGCCGGCAGATAAACAAATTGTGCATTAATATTTCATCGTCAAGACCTGCGACGGTGCCGTGACGCGGTGGAATATTCCTGGCCCTCGTTGTCATTTTTCTCCTTTTTCCGCGCCCCTCCTCCTCATCCTCCTCCTAGTCTTCTTGAAGGCTCTTTGCAGCTGTAACTCATTTCACTTGATGACTTTACTGAGGTTACAGAGAGTGACGACAAATTGATTACCTGGCAGAGCAAGAATGGAGCGAGCGGAGACGGCGGCTGACAGTCATGTTATAATAATATGTTTAATGATGTGTGCAGCGGGAACAAGGAGAAAGGAGGATGGAAATAAGTGCACACAAGATGCAAAGGAATATATTTTTAAATGTGTTCATTGTTGATGTAGGGCCCCCCGAAAGATGCAATGTCCTTCTTGTTGGAGAAGTCAGGATGCTCCTCCGGGAATTGTAGCATTTATTAATAGGTGTGTAAGGAAATGTCAGATCTTAAGTACACCCACCGCAGACTACATTAGGTATACCTGCACAAACTAATGAGATCCAATACAAGAGGAGTATTCCAAATTCCAACGCTAGAATCACACGCAGTCGACAACAGACCTGCCCCAAGGCCGAACAAATTTAAAATAAAATGCCATAAGGATTCAAAATGTAAAACAAAACAAAACAAAGACAATTATTCGTGAGGCTATTCTACTGTATATTTTGTATCTAGGTGGTCAGCCCTGATAGGACAAGCCATGAGTCGCAACAAAAATGTCGTGTGTGTGTGTGTGTGTGTGTGTGTGCATACACACCCCCCCATACGAGTGACCAAACATCCTCTTTTCCCCAGATGATTTTTTTCACCCTACAAAATCAGAATTAATTTCCCTATTGTTATTTTTTCCCCTTTATCTCACATTGGGTGTTCCTCAAAATGCATCAAAGATCCAATCAGTGATCTTATATTCATTTGTACTCCTCGGTCATGCAGTCATGTCAACCATTATAGCAGCAGCAGTGATTGGTGTTGTGTCAATCATTACTGTTGTAACTTCATCTGCAGCAGAAGTGTTACGACAACACCACTTGGGCAAACTTCTTTTGTCACTGCAGCTGTGTATTTAGTGATATGATTGTATTATAGATCATTATATAAGTTACGTAAGTTTGAGGGAATAGCTCTGTAAAGGCAGAGAAGTATGTCAAAAAAAAAAAAAAAAGAATGTGTCCTCCACTTTTAGAATTTAAATTCTCATTGATCATAATTTTGACCTCTTGAACAAAAACATACTATATATATATATATA
>NW_017804828.1:497293-531094 GCF_001891065.2 Hippocampus comes
GTGTGTGTGTGTGTGTGTGTGTGTGTGTGTGTGTGTGTGTGGGTGTGTGTGTGTGTGTGTGTGTGTGTGTGTCTTTTTTGCACTCAAAAAACAATTATTTTTGTAGCAGGTCTTTTGAAAAGTATTACCGTCCATGATTATATTACAAAAACAATAAAATGTAATGTAGACACGTGCATTATGATAATTCAATAGCCGTTGTGGTACTCAATTTTTGTGAGTGCACCTTTATCATCAGCGGGTAATATTGCACACAAATAATACACGAAAATGGGAAGATAAAACACAGAAGAAAACTGTTACAAGTTAGCAACTCAGCTGCTTAATGTTCATTTTTCGCAAATGTCAGTCTTATGATATGCTCTGTCTGCGTGTGTTGCTACCGCTTGTGTTCAACTATACATTTTTAAAGGTTTATAAATACCGCACCCTCAATGTTAGTTTCATGAGAACAGACATCAATAGAATTTTACATTGTGTGTTAGCATTAAGCTAGCAGACTTTTCCAGGGCATAGTTAATGTGGTTTTACTGTAAACGTCAACTGGGAAAAGCTTTGTGTCTAATTTCCTATATGGGATGAATAAAGGTCTATCTATCCATCTACCGTACAAGCATCGTTTTTGTGGAGTTCACTCGGTTTTCCTGAATGAGTGAGGAACATGCTTTTAGACCTGCAACATATGTGAAGTGCGTTGACATCGCCAATATTTGATCATGTGGTTTGGTGAGCTCAATTTCGTTTTTAAAATTGCGGGTGAGCGATCCATTGAATGTATGTTTGAAATAGGAAAATAAATGCATTTGTAGAATTTGAGGGAAATGTTTTAACAGGATGAAATGAATGTTTAAAAACTGTACAGGTCTTCGCTGAAGAACCAAAATGGATGTAATAGCATCTCGAGAAAGCTCCTCAAGTGCAATGAACCTTCATCAACATGAGAGGTTATCGGCCACATGTTGTGCTTTTATTCAGTTTAAAGGCGCCGTAATAGCGCAAGGTTCATGTTTGAGTGAAAGGAGCCATATGTTACTGCGCGACCCGTGGGAGGATCCCTCTCGCTGTTGTTGTTTTTAATTTTTACAATAGCGCTGTGCCTGTAACCCAATTTGCTGTTAACAAGATGAATTGGGGAGCAGACAAAGGCATTAAGTGTTGCAGCGCCAGCTCGTGACTGACAGCAGCTTGTGGGAATGGCCTTGCACAAATTCCTCCTAAGTGGTATGCTCAGAAAACATCCGAGCATCAAGGCAGATGTTGTTGATCTACTTGAGGTGGGAAAATCTAGTCCAGTTTGAAAGAGGGACCAATGAAATTTGTACTTTTGTTATTGAGGTTTAGGACACCTTCCGTTGAACTATCTTCGTGCTTTATTTGTTCTACGTCATACTCACGCTTTCTGTCGTTGAGAATATATATTTTGGGAAATCTTTTGTGTCTAAAAAGATGACAAAAGTTACTCAGTAAAACACAGACCTCCACCAAGACCAAATTGGGGCACCGTATTATTGCACATCATTGTAGATGCTCATTTTTCACTGTTTGGCGTTGAAATTCAACAATTACTCAATAACAAATGAAGGGGCATGTTGAAAATGCCCACAATGTGAAGACGTGTCTGCAGCTCAGGATTTGATGCATTCTAATTTGGCCCAGTTTCCAACTCTCCAAAAGTTTGGTTGAAATTAATTAATGTGTAATCATGCCAAGAAAAAAACACAGTGGTGAATTCACGACCTTTTCCCAATTTTATCTGTTCCACACCGCACCACATTTTGGCACCTTTCCGTTGAACTACCAAATAGACAGTTGTGGTATGGTACCTAAAGCTCAAGTGTTGATTATTGAGCATAGAATACTCACCCCCAGAAAAGTGGGGAAAGGGGAAAAAAACTACCTTAAAAGTAGAAAAGTTGTGTAACTTTATTTTGACGGTAATGTGCGGAAACTTGAGTATGTTTTGAGGGGCCAAACTTTGGCTCGAGGTTCAGGAAGTTGCAAAGTGATGCAGTCATTAGCGGGCATTACATCTCTCTGTGTTTCTGCGCGACGAGGTTGACGTCAACAAATGTTTTGATCAAATGCAGTCTCCCCAGCGCGGCACACTGTGGTGCAGCGTTTGCAATTTCGGGCTACCCTCTCCCCCGTCGAGCTTTCCCCATAAAAACTTCCTCTTCATCAGCAACTTTTTACTCGAAAATGAGGAGAAATATCAAATCGGGTGATCTGCCATTCTTGCCGTGGGTGCACATGTGGATGGAGTTGTGTTTTGTGCGTGACGAGGAAGCGAGTCTCCTGTGCACGAACAGATGTTTACATCACGTCTGAATAGACGGACACATTGTTTGCATTTGTACGTGGACGCAGATGCTAATATCGTGTCTAAGTGAATACAAAGACAGATTTTTACCTTTGGCGCGTAAATGTAAATGGTGATGTTACGTGACCAGGCAGGACAGAATTTACCGAGTGAGTGTATGTATGTGAATGTACACACATGTTTTCATATACATCACTTCCCTCTTGAGACATGTGCCAGTTTCCAGGCAAACGTTGCGTTTTGACATTGATGTAGATGCACAAAATTCTTGTTGCGGTGTGGATTTTGATTCAGTCTGACAACAAGTGGAAGACTGGAAGGTGAGTTTCGTGCAAAATGGCTAATCCGACGCTTCGTCCTCATGTGGAGGATACGGTAGCGGCGGCGGGCCTGCTATCGATTACCCACTGCCGTTGAGGTTGTGTGTTTTATGTTCGTTGCGCTGAAATGCTTACTTCCTCACGTGTTACTTTTACGATGAACATTCCCGCCAGAGTTCTCGTCTTTGTAATTTATGCCCGCGGCCCTACGTCATCTCCATTTGTTTTTTTTTTTCCATGCGTAGAGATTTAGGCGTTCATCTTGTACTTGTTGACCTACATGTGTAGTGTCGGGAGGAGGTGGGGGGGGGGCGCACGGCTGCCATATGGAGGCCTTAAAAACAAATCATAAACAGATTAGATTCACCTGAGCAGCGGTGTACCTAACACTGAATGAGAGCAAATGATGTTCTGCTTTTATTCAGCAGCCCTTGTTAAATAACATAAAAAAAAAGTACATTTGTCTCATCTAAGAGGAAATCCAGCCTTTTCAATGTGTAGCCAATTGATTGAATTAGGCGCATGCTCCAAAAGTGAAAGGGGGGGGGGGGTGGTGGGTGGGAAACGGAAAACATTCATCTTAAGTTATCTGATTTGCTTCTTATCAATCTCGTAATGAGCCGCAATTAAGATGAATTATGTAAATTAACCCTCGGCTGCTCGTGACTGCAGGAGCGATGACAACATTGTGGCTAATGCTAATGGGGTGATCAGTGATAATTGCAAAGGAAAATCATCGTCACAACCTCAGGGTGGGTCAGTTGTGAGGGCATTTATATTCAGGTGATGTCGAAAATGCCTTCTTTTATTGGGCACAGTTAACTAGCTTAGGCTGCAGTCGAAAAACGAAAATAAACAGGAAGAAACCAAACTTTGGGACAGAACTTATTGTTTTAAATTCTGCCCACTTTTTGTCTTTGTTTTCAATGTCGGAGTGATTGTGAAAGGGAATCGTTGGCTCTGTTTTCTTCTTGGGATTAAGATTTAATTGAAAAAGCCATTCAAAATATGTTGTACAGTACTGTCTTCTTCTGTTATAAAACTGCGCATCAAATACAATAATGGATCGCTAATGGAGCCATCAACAAAATGTCGAATGTAAACATCACATCACACTTTCATTTACATTACAGATGTAATGATAACGTGACGTATCAAGGGACCAAATTTGGTTTCTTGTTTGAATGTGACTGGGTGTGATTGGACTATGAGGTCATGGTTTCATCCAACCGATTAGCTAAAAAAAAACAACCCTATAATGCTAATACTGAAAAACATTCATTAAATACAATTCTAAATTATTATTTTGAATATTTTTTATTTTTATTTATATTTATTGAATATTGAATATTATATTATTATATTTTCTTCTTCTACTTCTTCCTTTCATAACTTTGCTGCTGTGAAGTGGAATTTCTCCATTGTGAGACAAATAAAGGTTTTCGTATCTTATCTTATAAATAAAGGTAAAATCAAAACAAAAAGTAGATCATTTAGTTTTGAGTGTTTGCTCAAAATGTTTCTGGAGGAACCGCATAATGCTGCATTTAGACTTTTTTTAATGAAATGTAAAAATATCCCATCTATTTTCTTGACTGCTTGCTGAATTATCTTGTTAACTATGCTGACAACATACCAAAAAAAAAAGCTTCAAAGTCAAACTGCCTTGTAATGCTGTTGAGGTGTGAAAATTGGAATTTCTATGTTATTTTTGAGTCCTTTATGAGGACTAGCAATGTCAGCGTGCCCTCTTATCGAGGGATACGATTGGTTGTTTGTGAGCCAATCAGTGTGCAATTGAAAAAGCATCTCTCCAACATTCTGTTAAGGGGAATTAAGAGAGAGATGTTTTCATAAATCATCGACTACCAATTAGCCTAAAACGTAAAGCTTGCATGAATACTGTACTTGGGCTTCGGGCTGGGAAGGATGCTCATCTCACATCTCCGCGGGAACGAAGAGCATGCGAGCGGAAGACGTGCTGCCGGCCACGTTCCTGTGGCACTGTATGAAGTGCTGAACTTTGCACCTTTGGAAACTTCGTTTAGCGCCAGGCTGATGGCGCTCCGACAGCTTTATGTGCCCCGTGTTTTATGAGTTGTCACGCGGTGCAATTACACACGACCTAATTTGATGAATCAAGTCGATGCTAGGCCGCCGTCGTTGACCTTGCTGGACCGCTATTTTCCATCTCCCGGTGGGGGTCAAACAGAGGTCTCGTGCATCACTGATGAGATTTGGTCACTCGCCATTGTTGGCTTCTTTTAAATGCAGTTGGAGGGGGTAAAAAAAAGAGGAAATGAATCATGGCAGGGACGTTCAAAATTATTGTTATGTATCTGTGTTTGTGAAACAGTATCTCGTGTCGTGCAAATTGAAGTAGTAGTCAGCATGCCTCGGTTTTTTTTTTGTAAGTGGTTCGTAATAATTACGGGTTTGTTATTGTTCATTCATTCCCTTGGTACAATTCGTAATTTGGATTCATCCACCCTGTTATTTATTAATCTTCCTCAACTGTTATATTGCCTCTAATGTATGATGGCCGTGTAATATGATCCACATCTCTCTGTTGTTTCCTGGTGACAACTCGGTTGTGTAAGAATGATAAGTGAAAGCATTTGCCTGTCAATTGAAGCATCTGCTGTCGTTCTCACCACTCGTATTTGACTGTAGGTGAAAAATGATGATAGGCATGATAGTACAAACTTTCTTGTCTTCGTGATCTATATCATCATATCGCCGGGGTCTACTTGCCATTTGTCATGTATTTGAAAAGAAATAGGGCTCCCAGCAATGTGCAGACCTCCACTGATGCCAACATGTGAACTGAACTGTCCAAATTTTGAGGAAAAAAAAAATCTGTTTTTTTTGTTGTTTTTTTTAATCAGAAATGCAAGTAAACTGCAGGTTTGCTAAATAATTTTAAAAAATTCTGAAACATCATAGGTATGAATTACAATGCATGGTAAAATCGGTATTGCCAAAACGTTTGTCGGTCAAATGTAAAAAATAAATAAAGAAAGAAAGAAAGAAAAAAAAACATCTCAACAACATGTGCTAGGAAAAAAAAAAGTAAAGACATTTTTTAAAATCAGCACCAAAAATACTCTTAGGACAAATGAAGCAATCTCTGATTACAATTTACCAGAATAATCCCCTCGTTTGGCCGCCTCTTCTACAGTATATAATTACTTTAAATGGTACAATTTTATTTGAACACTGAATACGCCCTGCCGCCACTGTATGAAAAAATAAACAAGCAGTGTTATTCTTTTGTCATTGATGTGGTCCAATTCCGCTCTCCAACTCTCGTGGCCCCCTTCAGCTCGGGGCCCAAGACAAAAAAAAAAAAAAATAGCGTCCTGGCTAGTCCACTGTTATTATAGACCGTCAAGGAATAGACAGAGTATTTGCAATCTCCTGATTAGAGGACAGCATAGCATCCAAATGAAGCCATTAATGGAGTCTAAAATGGCGACATATTGTCGCGTTAAACTCACTGTGCCTGAAGGTCTTTTGTGTTTGGCGGTCACCTGCCCGCCTGTGTCTTCACAACGTGCTGAGCGAGTCGGTTGAAAAGACTTAATTGATACTCATTAAACAGCGGTGACAGCTTCAGTGTCCGTGATGGATGTGGAATAATTGTGTTGTGTTCACAACTTGATGAAGAGAAGCAACAACAGTGGCTGACGAGTGTGTCGGCCCGCTGCACCCGCGGGACATCCTGAAATATAGTAACGCCTCGGGAGTCGAACCTTTGATTCAAAACGAGTGAAATTTCACGGGCTCATGATGTTGTCAAAAAAAATTGCGCATTGTGGATGAATAATTACTTTTCACACTCGAACAGGCAGTTAAGAATGTAAAAATGTAGAATTAATAACATATTTAAGAGGTGACCTTACATTTATATTCTTTGCAATTTTAAAATTAGTTTAATATCGGTGAGGTCAACTGGCATCCTAGAATGATTTGTCTCAAGATTCTCTTCCGTACCAGTCACAAGTTTAGAAACACCCTGACTTGCACATTAAAACGAAAGTCATCAACATTCTGTAGAAATATTAAAAGAATATTTTGGCAAACATAAAAAATATTCTTGACCTGAAACGATTTTCAATTCACATCTGAGTTAATTTTTTTGGAGCAGGACTTCCCTTAGTTCAGTGTGTTTGAGACCATTCGAATTGGAAAGTGTTTCCAAACTTTTGACTGGTACTGTATTTCATACTGGACCATCTTCATTTTCCTGCCAGGGCAAGTCTAGTTTACCCTGTTTAGGAATTTGGCAGACCCAGCTGACCAAGAGTGTTTTCTTTTACACGCCCCCAGCGCATCTGACGGTTTGATGACAGGAAGTAGACTAGATATTAGACTAGGTAAAAACAGGTCTAAGTTGGAGCGCAGGCGGTATAACACGAATTTGGTCGATTCGATCAAAGAGCAGACAGATTCTGAACTCCGCTGATATGTATGGTAGATGTCATTGTATTTAATTCAGAAATATGGCAACGGTGTGCATCAAACAATCGGACCCCCTCATAGTATTACATTCATTGAACACATATTATTATCATCACTTTTATTATAATTTTTAAAACATCCTACACGGACACAAACGATCGGGGTGGAAGGCGGTCTCCAAGTGCCCACTTCAGAGGTGTGTCTGTGATCACTCTTTGCATCATCCGCAAGTCGACCGCTGCTTGCAGCTCCTTATGAACGTAATTTGTGATCTTTGTCATGGACTCCAGTGAGTCTATATGTCTGCTTCTACAATTTTAAAGGGTGTATGCGCTGAATTTAAAAGGAAGTAGTGGGTCCACTTTCATTGGCCAAAACCTAAGTCAGCTCTGTTCACTCCCACAATGGTGCAAACACCCTTTTTTAACTGTGTCCATATATGAAAATACCAATGGAAAGAAAACGACATCCATGTGCACTGTATGACTGCACTTTGTTCCAGACTTGCACTGGGTACGAAAATAGGGCCCAAGGTGTGAATGTGAGTGTGATTTGTTGTTGTTGTGGTTGTGTTGTGGCTGGAAACCAGTCCAGCTCGCACAAGACCACGCGCTTTAAAAAATGGATTGTTGGAATTCCACCTCGAACAAAAATACAGTACACTGTATACAAATTCACATTTAAAAACCATTATCAGCCATTGTACAGAGCTGCGCCATAAATCTAAAGCTGCAGTTATGATAACTTTTCCAAACTTTTATTCATCTCAACATTACATTCGCGCATACAATAAAGTCGTCTGGTGTCAGACAAATGACGAATGTGCTTCGAGTGTGATTTGAGTTTGATATTGGAGGCGTTTGGAATTGACTGTCTCGCAAATGAGCCCATGACGAATGGTGCCATTTAGAGGAGAAAATGAATACAGTGGAAACTTAAAAAATAATTTTGTACTCTCTTCAGAATGGTCATATTCCATCAAGCTGAGCTAATTTGATAAAATAGTGTATCAAATCTCCTCCTGATGTTTTTACTGTAGGCTAGCCTGTGAGCGGGAAAAAAAAAAAAACCTAAGTTTGTGACTTTGACATTCTCAGGCACTTACAGCGGATTAAAGCCACGCCCCTTGATGACATTAAAGTGAGGAGGATTTACAATTTTCTCATCACGATTTATATCACACAGGGAGGTCTTTGTACAGGAAGCGTCTTGTTCGCCTGGCATCAAACAAAGGCCGCCGGTGGGAACTGTGCAGACACGTCACGCGCACACTTCCCGTGGGCGGCCGCTGATGTCATCACTACTATTCACCACGCTGAGGGATTGAGCAATAGCAGAGGCCTTATCCAGCTGGCAGCAGCTTTTTTTTACAAGTAGCGTGGGCAGATTGTAGTCAGCTTTGACACAGCTGTTTTTTTTTTACCTTTTATTTTCAAGGGCACACATCGAGCATTAACATGGCTCTTAATAGAGAGAAAACCTCCGCCAAGGCCAGCGATGCCTAATTTGGATCAGCAAAATAGATACACACTAATGTGTGTATGTCTGCACTTTACATTAGGAGTCATGCAAAAATGAAAACAAAACAAATTTAGAAATTCCAATGGATTCTTCTTTCTATGAGCAAGCCCTTTTATAGCATTTGGGTGCTAGTTGATATGGCTAATCTATGTACAATTTTCCTTTTTTTGTTTATTTTAACAGCAGTAAAGTAAATGAAGCCCTTTTAAAACGTTCAAAATATATATTTTTTATTAATTAAAACCCACTGTATAGTCTTACAAACTAGGGCCACTGATGTCATTCATCCATCTGTCATGAGCGTGGTGGTGGGGGACCCCAAAAAACACATAGGAGCAAGGAGCAGGGTGAACTTGACAAACTGAATGAACAAAACACTGAGAAAACCTAAATCCAGAACAAACAAAGTCTAGAAAACAACAAGAATCCAAAGTAAGAAACAAAAACCCACGGCAGACGCAAAAACAAGGTGAAAGCAATACAAACAAGTCATGGCATTAAGGTGCACACACACTCACCAACAGAAGCAGTGACAGAAATAATGACCCGACACTCATGGTCGGGCCTGGAGTCCTTTTAACAGAGAACCGACTAATGACATGATGATCAACAGGTGTGACGCTGTAGGAGGAGCCCAACAGAGCCAACGGTTGGTCCCAAACAGATCGACCGTGACACCATCCATCCATTTTCTGATCCGCTTTATCCTCACAAGGGTCGCGGGGCGTGCTGGAGCCTATTCCAGCTGTCTTCGGGCAGTAGGCGAGGGTACACCCTGAACTGGTTACCAGCCCATCGCAGGGCACAATCACACTAATGGAAAATTTTGAGTGTTCCATTAGCCTGCTACGCCTGTGTTTTTGGAATAAAACAGTAAAATGTTCTGCTAACTGATATATTTATTATGTTATACAGTATAAGGGACCAAAAAAGAAGTTATTTTACAGTTGACCCCCACATACTCAGGGATTTCCAAACTCAAGATTTTTTTCAATTTTTTTAAAATTTCATTTTTATTTGTAGAATAAAATTCCCCCGGACCTCCTTTTTTTTCAGAATGTATAGTCAATGTAAACGTGAGCATTTTTTCGAAGAATTTTGTGGGCTTGAAAAAAAAAATACAAATAAATCTACATTTATTTATTTATTTTTACGCCTCTTGCATTTAAAACTCATTCACTCCCAAAGATGTTTTTAAACGTCTTTTCAGACTTGGTCCAGAATTGGCTGGTACTGAATGAGTTAAATATATGTCAATTATACGTGGATTTTCACTGTTCGCAGGCTGGCCCGGTCCTTTTCTCCTGCGAATAGTGAGGGTTGACTGTGTTCATTCTACATTTTTTGCATTAATCGGCCGAATATGGGTTGGGCCAGATCATGTAATGAACATCTGACGGATGCCTGGTGGGTCTTTCCAGTGCGTACATGTGAGCGTGCGTGGGTGAATTTGGCAATGACCCACCGGAGAAGTTGATAGTCCTGTCCAGTCATTTCCTAGAGGGACCTCATCAGCCCTTCAAATGTCTTCCCCTCTTGCCTGAGGACATCCATATTCATTTCCTTCTCTGATTTGGCTGAAGTGATGAAAAGCCGCCTTGGCTCCCGCCCCCGCTGATCTTATTTCCCGCCAAAGGTCGCCTGCATTTAAATTGGTGGTAGAACCTCAAGAGGCAGCGTCAGCCGTTGATAAACGCTGATATTGTTGTTAAGTTCGCCCCTTTGTGCTGTGCACATGACTGCTTCTGCTGGCTGTCTCCTCACAGACATCTACTACCAGCCCACCCCATAAAATAAATATGGCATTCAGTGTCAAGTCACGAGGGCGGGGCGATATCACAGAGGGAGATAACTGCACTGTGATTAAACTGGTGGGCGGCTGTTTACGCTTCGGCCCGGACGGGAAGTGAATGTTCATCAAAATAACATACGGTCGTAACTCAGTTCTCTACTTATCGGTAGTGTTTGATGACGCACCTCAGGTAGCCGATTCGCTCCTGCCTCGCCACGCAACGCAACAGTCAGGGCGTGGAGGCCCGGCCCCGTTGTCACAGCAACACCAAAAAACACATGAGTACACAAAAGGAAGCTCCCGCCGTAGGAGTGGATCATCTCCACCTTAGGCTGCGTAAAGAGCTGGAATGCAAATGGGGGCGCGTGCATGGCGAAGGGTTTCCAAGCATCCGACTATGATTGATGATTCACTTTGTTCATTTATGTGGCATTACAATTATTATTATTCTGATGACAATTTTTTTCGATTCGATTGTCCAAATCAATCCACACCACGTTTTTGGCTACCCTTGGATTGATTTAGCAGTTGCAGAGCTTATAGTTGACACTGTTCTGTCGTGTGCAAAACTGAACACAGCCAACGGTTGGCTTGAGAGGTGTCTGGTGCAGATTTACGTCCCTCGGAACCTTATGTATCCATTGTTGGCCTGTGAATCTGGGCCACATGTGATAACAGCATTATCCTTTTGTGCAGTAAGCCTGTGGAGGCTGAAGCTTCCCATGGTTGGGAGCCTTGAAAAAGGACGACTCTGTTTTCTAAAGGAGTCTACACACGGACTGATATTTAACATCTTAACCGACTTATAAAATGTGAGAGACCACACAAAAGAGAGCAAATACTCTATGGTGCATTTTGTCGGTTGTTATGGTTTGTAGTATCATTGAAATGACCGACACAGCACACCGCATATAATGACATCTCCGCCGACAATCGTGAGTCTCTTCGCAAAGATATCTGTGCTAACACAATAAAGTAAGACGTGCTAATCACTTTGTGGTGCAAAGCTCTTCTCCTTGTCATTTTTATTACGGTATATTGAATCGGTATACAAAGACTCAACGCAACAAGTTACTCCTCTATTTGTTTCCAGCAACGGCGTAAGCTTCAAATCCGCTTCCCAATTGGCAGATTTCACTTCCAAGTTACTGATTCTGTGGCTCGGCCCAACTCTGTGTCGAGCACATACATAAGATATTTGTTGGTTTATTAAGCGGGGGAGCGAGGGGGTGGGAAATCACTCATAAATCGCATCCCAATGTTGCAACCCACACCAGAATGATAGGTCAAGATAATCTTGAGGAGACATCCACTATCAAGCTTTGTACTACGGTTATAATAGTTTTAGATGTTTCATTATTGTTAATTTTTACTTTGTTTTTGACTTTTGTTTTTTTTTTTTTTATTTAGTTTTCATCAGGGTGGCACGGTGGTTGACTGGTTAGCACATCCGCCTCACAGTGCATTCATCTGGGGGTTCCATTTGGGGCTCTGGCCTTCCTGTGTGGAGTTTGCTTGTTCTCCCCGTGCCTGGGTGGGTTTTCTCCGGGTACTGTGATTTCCGCCCGCATTCCAAAAACATGCACGGAAGGTCAATATTTCATTAGTTTCAGTTGGTTACCCTTTTTTTAAAGACCTCTCATTTTTATTTGATTCCATTAATCTTTTTTTTTTTGTTTTAGTTATTGTATAACATTGGTGTATGCACCCCATAAGATGCCCCAAACATCTGAACGACCATCGTATCATAAACCACACACTGACATGCCTCCAATTAAAATATCACACAGTGCTAATATTGTGTTAAATATAACGTACAGCGCATTTGTCATTGCGCTGTTAAGAGGAAAATACCGATTTTTAAGACGGTCAGTAAAACTTTGAGCACTCCTCTGGGACGACATCCAGCTAAATGTAAACAACTGCAGTTGATACCACCAGCCAGACTGCTGGCGTGACAGGCCAGAAGTAAAAAATAATCCACCTTTCGTCCTACCGCAGGCGCACTCATTTTTTTTTTTTTTAAATTAAAGGAAAAATATTAATGAATGAATGATTTCGAATGCTCCAAATGGCTAAAAGTGGGTAAAACGGAAACAAAAACACAGACTTTCGTCCTTGGCTATGTTAGACAAGCTAATGATTTTTAAAGTTTTCAGCCGCTGTTACCCTGGAAGATTTCTTCCATTGCAAGGTCAAGGTGACAATTTTTTAAATAATATTTTCTTTTGCTGAATTAGGGGCTGACAGATGAGAACGGTGTCTCATATTTTGGTTATCACGTTGAATTACATGAGCGACTCAAACATAAATTTTAATTGGCGGATGCCTGCATCATGGCCATTAACTGCCATGCATTTCTATTTTGCTTAAGCAGTATTGAGCACAGAGCAAACTGGAGAGGTGGAGGGGAGGAGTTCTGAGCGGGCCATGATCACTTCTGGGTCTGGTCATCTGGACCCACTTTGATTGAAGCTCTGTGAATGACACAGGCTTGAGCCTCCGTCACTGGGATGAGTCAAGTGTTCCGTATGGGTGAGACGGTCACATTTCTGCAGAATAAGTAAGGTGACACACATCACCCATTCATTGTGATCAAGTGGCAAAACATGGACCTTGTTCACTTAAAATCCATGGTGCTTTTGCTTTGCAGGGGTAAGTTTGATCGTCCAAAAAGGTTTCTTCGCTGTGACAAAGAGAAAATGAGCACTAAACCCTTTAAAACTGACATTTTTGGGAGCCGCCTCCCATTGTACAGTGTGTTTCGAGTAGGGTTTTTATTTTGTTGTTGTTGTGTTGTTGTTTTTTTTTTCATTTGTCATGGCATTTTGTTCTCTGTCAAAATAATGAATGTCGGTTTAAAAGAAGATGCTACCCAAGTTCTTTGAGATGGCTGGGCTTGTCAAAACAATTGTCATTCACACAGACCAACAAATCACTGTTATGTGCATGCCAGGCCAGCAGTTGGCAATGTCACTTCATTGGATACTCTTCAATGGTATACAGACAATGCACGTTTAAGATGTGACGTGCAGTATGTAACGAACTACTCGTGTAGTAAATAGACTAACGTTGAGCGCTGTGGACTGCCATTGTTGTATCGGTCGGAAAGTATTCATGTTGACACACTTGCATTGAGGCTGAGTTCAGGCTCCACCATCTTGTTGGACAATATCGAAACAAACCGACAATGATTCCAGGGGTTGTATGCATTTTCACTTCAAAACGCAATTGTGTAAACGCCCATCTGAGAGTTTAGCAACCCATTACTTTGCCGAGCTAGCATTCTAACTTTCAAAACGATACGAACGAATTAAAAGCAGGACCGAGCCTTTGTGGTGATATGATAATGCTGCCTCCTCATACCGTTTGAGCATACTTTTGATCCTGGTCTCATTATTCTTCTCCTTCAAACTATAGCCACTCATCACTTTAAGTGACTTTGGTAACGGCTCGCACCAGAAATACCTCCTACCTATTTCTGATCATATGGTGCACATTTTCCACCAAAGCAATCTCCGATAGTGAGGTCCAGTCAGTCACTTTTATATTTCCGAAGTCCGACCTGGGAAGCTGTGCGGGTCACAAACAACTGGGATGTATTTAGAGGCTGGAAATGAGGAGGAGATGAACTACACAGCTTCAGTCCACTGTATATCATCAAGCATGTGTGTGTGTGTGTGTGTGTGTGTGTGTGTGTGTGTGTGTGTGTGTGTGTGTGTGTGAGAGAACTCCACACATAAATATCCACCCCAGCAGCCCAACCCCCCTCCAAAAAGGGGCCTCTCTGATAGTCACGGCGAAAGGATGTCGCTGTCCGGGTGATTGAGTGTTGCTGATCCCGGCCGTGGGCACATCTTGCCGCTATGAGGCCCAGAGGCAGGCCACCGTTATTCGCTGGCCTGAGAGGGTGGTTGTGGGAAGGGGGGGTGGGGTGGGGGGCTGTCTGAAGGTCTGCAGTAGGAAATGCCTCCTCCCCATGCACTTGGATTTACACTGTCTATCTCAATGAGCAATTTTGATTGAGGAACTCTATCTATATTTTTTTGACTTCTGAGAAAAGTTTTTACATGAAATACTCAGTGAGAATATGACACTCATTATCAGTTATAGAGCTTGTTTGAATTTAAAGGTGAAATGATAACACCGGTCAACAGCAAGATGGCTTTGTAATTCCCTAAGCGTATTTTTGACACAGATTTTTTTGTTGTCTTTTTTTCCAGCACAGCAGGTTTTTGACATATTTTCAATTTTTTGAATAGAAAAGCCTTTGCCTTTTAAATGATTTTTAAAATTGTCTCTTAAACCTTAGTTTTACCATGTGTTGTAAGTTATAGCTGCGCTTCACTCTAAAAAATAGCTGTTGCTGAATCTAACGCTTAAATCGTGAACGTTACTGAATAGATTATATAATAACATTAATCATAATAATAATAATAAACATAATATGAAAACCTGATGTGGTACAGAACAAAGAAGGGCAGATTTGGAGTCAATGTTAAAAAAAACAAACAACTCCACATTTCAACTCATTGAAGCTCACTTTTTTTTTTTCAAGATTACTTTACTCACTTAGTTTAGTCACTATTTTGCTGACAAGAAATGGTTCATAAAATCACTTGGAGGACATTTTGTACCGAATTGAGGTTTTCTGAAGAGAAAATAAGCAGATGAGTATCCTATTTAAAAATGTGCTTTGAATCTAATTTGGCAAAACAATTTTCAGTCAGGTTGTTTTTTATGCCCTATTTGGCATTCTGATTTTGGAGGCCTAGTACTCCTAAAGGTCACATCGCAGAACTACCCCCCCCCCCCCCATCCAACCCCTCCTGCTGTCTTTGTGGCTATTTGGACATTCAAGCGCACATAGTCTAAAATTAGCGGGATGTTTTTTTGAAAGAAATGCCTGAGATCACATCGGATCTGTGCGAGATCTTTCTCCAATCAACAAAGTACTAATTAGCCCTGCTCGCTGAGGTGTAATTGGGGGCAAAGGGAGGTTGTACATTCTGGTTTCTTGCTATTTTGCCTCCATTTGTTAATTGCACATTTTAGCCAAGCCTCCGTTAAACAGCGCGACCCTCCCGAGCTCGCTTTTGTTTTATTGCCGCGACTTGTGTGTCTTTCATCAGTCGTTAGAAGCATTTTGGACCCGCCGTCGACTCCCTTTTTGGGCTAGGGCAGAACCATCCCCCTCCCTTCCTATTGCCTCTTCCCTGAGAGCTTGACGCTGTCCAGGTCCGTCCTACTTGGCGAGCGAGAATACTGCACTGAAAGGCCGGGTTTATTTCCTGTTCTTGTGAATCATATATCAGTACAATTCCCCTCTGTGCTGTTTGGCAGCGGTGGAATGACGGGTGTCATTTATCATGCCGACTGAAAGAGGCTGTGGGAAAAGGGATTTGAATCCTCCTGGAAGCATGTGGACGCTCCTCGGCGGTGAATCATTAAACGGAGGCAGGATATGAGTAACTCCTCACTACGCTACGCCGACTGGCTACCCCGCTAATAGTCTCAAAGATACGATTTTCCGGTTTGAAATGAACAGCTAAACTTTGATTCGTCCCGCTGAGTCCTTCCAAAGTCGCTCTCGTTTGTGAGGCTGCTCGCCCTTGTTTGATCATTTGATTAGCGCTGCTTTTGTCATATCCTTGTCCGTCTTTTATCAGCTCTTTTCTGCCTCTTGGTTCTTCAAATTGTGCTTTATAAACATTTTGTGTACTTTTTGGGTTTCTCTTTTCACTTGTCAGGAATGGTTACTACCCCCGCCTCCCTCCCAGCCCGCCAATGTTTTCTTTTTGAGACGGATGATCAAAGAAGTCGACTCATGACAAGCTGTCATCGGTTCCTCAGCTGCGGTGGCAGCAAATAAATATGTGCGGAGCTTTAACGTGTCCTCCGAAAAACACACTACTAACCCCCGCTGCTCTAATTGAGTGCAACTTCCAGAAAACTGAATGCATTTGCGAAGGTGCCAAAAAAGTCATTGGAAATCTGGCAATGGCTAGGCTGCCACTAGCCACCACCCTGGCACCGTAGCACTCCTCAAACACCAACTTCATGTTCGCTGACGAGGGATTCAAGTTTTGATCGCTAACCGTTTTTACAAGAGTGTAAAACTTGAAAAGTCAAAGCAATTTCAGCAGTGGGCAACAACAATTGAGCTCCTGTCAATCACATGTGTAGCTAAAAGGTACACTGGTCAATTCACGCCCAGGTAGTTTGCTGACTAGACGCGTTGCCAAAGAAAGCAAAACTGAGCGAGTCGAAGTCAGGTGCAGGACCATTTTCAAAAGAAAATCGTAAAATCTCCTGCAAAGAGGGCAATAACAGGTATCAAGGATGGAGTCATGTTTCCCCCGACTGATGACGTGAGCGGATCTATGACTTTGGTACATTGTTTGCATTGGTTTGTCTGCTTGGCTGACGAGGTTGCTTTCACACGTTGACATGCTCACATTCCACTCAAGACTTTATTTTCTTCGCTCTTGAGATGTCCATTTCAACGTGAAGATATTGAACTCTGAGCTTCAGGCTTTGCTCCATCAATCCATATATATATAAAATAAATAAACAATTAGAGTGCTGTACCTGCAACTTTATCCAGATCCTCATTAAAATGTGATCGCTTCTTTCTTGGCATTATTCATCAATCCTCGACAAAATTTTGGTTGAATGTTTTTGAATTTAATTTTAGTTTCAAAATCCACAATTATCACACACACACACACACACACACACACACACACACACACACACACACACACACACACACACACACACACACAGTGAGCTAGATTTTGGACATGACTGTAAATCAAGAATTAATTCGGTGCATGTCCTATGGCGTCATTGACCAACCTGCTAGCCTGAGCAGTTGATCTACAGCCTGACTTGCACATAGTTCCATAGTGCGGTTTTTGCAAACCAAAAATGGGTGACCCTTCCCGGTCCTGCCACCGAGTGCAGCTGCCCCCGGGGTAAACGAAAACATTTGCTTGTTGCCAGAGCAGCTCACGTCCGGCTTTGTACGGGACAACACGAGTTGGCAGGTGACGCGTGTACAAAGCAGAACCGGAGACCGCGGCGGTGGCCTACTTCTTTTCTCTCCATACGGGCCACAACCCAGAAACACAGCTCAGTTTGTTCCTGACAAAGACTGACCTGCATTCAGGTGAAACTCAGCCTCTTCCTCCCCTCACACACCAGCGGCGGCCGTCCTCTTCTTCCTCCTCTTTTTTTTTTTTTTTTTTGCAAGTTCTTCAGTTAAACTTGACACTGCGACACCATCATCTCATGTCAACATCTGCAATTACCAGACGAGCCACACTTGGGTCCCACGGGGGAATGTGATTGCAATTAAAAGCATCAGGCAAACGCTAATTAAGGAAACTACTTGAACCCCGAAACGGGATCTTTTAAACGTTTGTCATATTTAACCTCTACCACCTTTTTTAAATTTCAATTTTTGCCGGTGCAAATTACAACAGAGACACAATCAACACTATTATTTTGACTGCTAACGTGCCAGGTTCCCAAACTTCCAATTAAACTGCGATTTTAGCACAGTTCTAATTGCACCAAACGTAAGCTTGATGGCTCGATTTTGATTGACATTGCAGCTTCATAATTGTGGGTGTTCATCGCTGCTTGTATCTAGTTTTTGTGGACACTGGAGAAACTGCTCCCTTTGTGATACGGTAAGGGGAAAAAAATTCAAATACAAAAAATGCTTTTTTTCCCCCCACATTTGTCAATAGAGGCACAAATGCGCAAGTACACATAAAAGCGGGTAAACAACAGTCATTGATTGTCATTCTCAATATGTCTTAACTCTTCAGACAACGTTTAAGTAACCTTTCTTAGCTGTCATGCAAAACGATGCCCGACTTTGTGCCTTTTTTCTGCGCTGCGAGTTTAATTAGTACGTAATAGATTGACACAACCTCGCCCGTGCATACTGTAAGTCAAAGCTTGTTAAGAATGAGTGAGTGTACTTTTTATTGCTCGTACCTAGGGACAGACTGACTAATCAATTGATTGACCGTTAACAATTCTTTCCGTTGTGTGGGATTGATTGTTGGTTAATTGTGTCTTAAAGCAATCGAGTCCAGCTGGAATGCGGCGAGCGGTCTGCTACCAGCCGGGGTGCTGTCGATTCGGTTCTTTTGCTGAGGCCCAACGTGAAGTCAGCTGTGAGGAGTTGTGATGCGCGCTGAAGACTTTTGATGTGGCTCAACTCCTCCAGCATCATTTGTTAGAAACAATACAAAAATGCCACGGAAACAGGCATCAGTGATCAGAACATTTTGAGGGAGGTCCTCCACTACTTAAATAAAAATAAAATATTGATGAATGAATTGATTCTTAATTTTCCCATAGTTTATGAAGGATATATAGTCCAATGGCCATCGCTAGTAGTACGCGTATGTCAACCTGTCTGCCAAAGGCCAGCAAAATAAAATAAAATAAAATAAATCGAATGACCTCTTTGAGTTATTTACATTTGGAGCCCTCGGACACACAAACTGCTGGAGGAATGTTCACCAGCTGACACCGCCGCAGTTCATCGGGTTATTAAATCAGAGCCAATACGAGGCCGACTTGCGGCCATTGTGGTGATTGATGAGCCAAGCTTTATTTGCTGAGGCGGTGCGTTTGTTCCGCCGTAATTGTCTACCAGATGGCTAAGCTAACTGCTCCTCAATGCCTTCAAAGCAGCAGGGGTCTGAACAACCCCCCTTGTACTAATGACATCTCGTCCCGAAACAACATTGTCTGGCTTGTTTTTTTGGATCTCTCATTCTCAGGATTGCTTCCGTTGACTCAGTCGGAATCTGTTGTTAATTTGCTATTTCGAAGGCGCTCCGTCGTGAGTGTCAAAATAGAACACTCAAACGTGAGAGCGGGTTTGAGGTCTACCTGCGAGGAGTCAGATTGGAAGGGAAAAAGGATGGAGGTGGCGGCGAGTCATCCATCACAGCCCCTCAAGGGGAGCTGGAGCTAAAGCTGCTCTGAAGTGCGATCTGTCAGCTGCTCTTGTGCTTGGGAGGGCAGTTGTGGGGGTTCAGCAAGGGGGTCAGTTTGGGTTCATGCAATTGCCACGGACAAACGCGGAGGTGTCCTTCCCTGACTCATCCGTATCCCGCTTTTTGTGAAAGGCCTCCTCTTTGCAAATGAATGCACCCCCTCCTTCTGTTTAAAGCATTTTGGTGAGATGCGCTCGGCCCCGCCCACCGCAATGAAACTGCCAAGCGCATCCGCACAGATGTTGAGCCACATCTGTCGATACGTCCCAAGATGGATCGTTGTTCTGCATGCTTATTGATTCGGCACAGACCAGAGATATAAGTATCATTTGTCATTTCTGGAGTTATTTGGAGTCCTAGTTAAAGCTCAGAGTGGGAGGCACACCGGGCCTTGAGGGGAGTGGGTGGGTTGTCGGCTGTTGGGGGTATTTTTGGACTTTGATGAATGACTGCACGGCTTTTGTTTTTTACTGCGAGCTCTGTGGCCCTTTAACTGCGATTCGCTTTCAGCGCGCTCCAAGAAAAACAATGTGACGGGTCTGAGCTCTGTACAGCAGCATCCTGTCATGTGGCGCAGCCCGGACGGCAGGGTGGTCCCGGCAGAAGCGGCAACGGCGGGGAAGAGAAGGGAGGGGTTGGGCTTTCGGACATTACATGTTGCAGGCCGTTGTGGGACGTCCTGCTGGTGCTTGGGCACAGGCGCAGTTAACAGCCAAAAACATGCTCTGGTTTCCAATACTTAGACATCAAAATGGTTGAACCCCTGAGACTTGTTCAGATTTATTTTCTCCATAAGAAATAAAAATAACACATTGCAGCGTCATATTGTTGCCTTCATAAAAGCTTTATCACTGTACAGGCAACGTTATATGCAACATTTGCCCATTCTGAACTGTCATATAAGTAAAGTCATGTAAACATAAGTTAATGTTAATGTGAAAATGCCAAGCAAATAAAATTTACGTTTGAGTCTTTTCCCATTAAACCTAGCGTACTGTCTGGTGTACATTCCCGTCTTCTTATGTTGTCATGGGTTACTTATCATCTAGCACGCTGAGTTACTTTATGTATGAAATGTGTTGTATAAATAAAACAGCATTAGCTTGCCTAGCTAGTAGCCACTAGCGACACGTTGCTACACTGAAATGAGCTAAACTTCCTGTCCATCGTGTCATTTTCTGGAATGCGACAGTGGTGGGATCACTACAAAAGTATTCGTAAGACAAAGAAAACACACATAAATGGAGTTTAACTTGTTTATATCCCACTCAACATGAGTAAATGTGGAATATGTTTTCACGAACCGAGTATTTGAACAAAATTCATACTGATGAAATGTGTTGCTGAGCAACTAATGACAAAATGGCATGTACAGTAAGGGGGTCCACTGTTTGTCTCCCACTAACCTAAGTTGTGCCTTTTTTGCTGCTGGAGTTTATCACCCTGAAATCTCTTATGTTGGGCCTTTGGGAATCGAGGCCCCCCTTTTTTTTAAAAGGGTCAAAAAGGAGGAAAGTGCCACGTTAACTTCCCCGTATCTCTTGAGGATTTGATCTTGTCCCATTTTGGGCTCCGAGCCAGCAACGGACCCAGCTTCATTACCGTATGGATCATCTTCTAAAACCGTTAAAGATCAGCAGGAGCTACGGTCTACTAATGAGTCGGAGGAGTAAATTACTTTGCAGCCCTTTCGACTTGTCGAGCGCAACAGTCGTTGGAGGACTTTGATTTGAGTTTGGTGAGCAGACAAAAAGCGCCGAAAAATAAATAAATATATAAAAGCAGGAACGGCGAAGAGTCGGAAGTCAGACGTTTGAGTGACACCTAATTATTTGCCTTGTCTATCAAAGTGTGTTTTGATGCAGGGATGCGATCAAACATGATCCGAACAACTTCAAGCCTTCAAATGGAAATGATTTTTTAGCACGCACACACACTCAGGATTGATTCTATCGCCACAGCTTCTCAACGCTCGATGGCCATTGTCTATTTATTTTCATTCCAGCCTGCCAACATGTCTCATCACAGCAGGATGGTGGGAGATTGAGTCCCCCCCCCCATAGTCACCCCCCACCTCCACCCCCACAATCGCCCCATTCATAGCGCACGGGCCCACTAAATTTGATTGTGCCAAGGATGGAATTAAAGACAAATTATCAATTGTTATTTTTACCAGCAGTGAAATAAAATGAAGAAATCATATTAGAACATTTGAAATGACGAAATAAATAAATCTGCCTTTTGCTTTGGATTACAATGTAAAAGTACTTTCCAATGCATACAGCACTGCAACATTTTTCAAATTTTTAAGAACCGTTATTATATTTCTAATAAGTATTCACCTGTGATATATTTTTATATCAGTATATTTAATGATGCCTTATTGTGAGTTATGTGGTGCCGTTTTTCTTTTCATATGGTTGTATGATTCTGTGTCCGTGCTCAATGCTACAGTAAATGTCTTTCACATTCAATTACACAAATCAAGTGTAAGAAAATAATGATCGTAGTAGAGAAAGATGAGCATGTCAACATTTAAAAGCCGTCAAGTAACAGGCCAGAAGAGAAATGCCGAAGCTAACATCACCTGAGACCTCACTTTTGACCACTCTGTGTAACTGATCTACAATGCACAGTATTGAAATATTTACAGCTAATTTTGTTCTGCAGGGTAGTGCAAAAAATTCAACATCATTTCATGGTCTACTAACAGCCAATTCTCGCCAAGTTGAATGCTTAATGTACTTCAGATTGATAAATGACATTCACTCACAGCGAAAAGGCATTTTGTGTGTCACAATAAGCTTGAACACAGTCAAAAAAAGAGTGGCCAGCATGAATTTACTAAGAAATTCATTAAAAACACCCTAACTTGAAAGAATAGTCAGATATTTGTGAATCCTTGTGTAATCAAATATAAAATCTATATCCATTTGAGTATCTTGGATTTTTCACATTTCATCTGCTTATCACTTCACTTTATTTGTGATAGTATACTGCATGTGTACAGTTTTCGGTATTACTGCCTCATGCTTGAACGGATTGGACTTTTTCTTTGTGCGAACACTGCGACGAGGGACAACAGACGCTTAATCCCTCTGAAAGCGAGAGCATGAACTGATATCTGCTCTAACAGCCCTCCATCAACCCCACCCCCACTTTCTAATGTCTTTTCTTGAACTTGAACAAACAGCGTGTGCGTGTCGGACCCAGCAGACAGATGTTTAGGATTACTTTCACCTCATTGCTCTATTGTGTGCACGTAAAGCGAGCTCAGCTGATGTGGAATGCCACTCATCCTGGCTCCTGCAGGGCTCCTCCTGTTTATCAAAGTGCCATCTGCACTCAAGACACACTGACGCCATCTTCAAGAGGCTCACGGTGGGAAGATGGAGGCACCACTCGTGTATTGTTTTTTTTTGTTTTTTGTGTGTGTGTGTGTGTGTGTGTGTGTGTGTGTGTGTGTGTGTGTGTGTGTGTGTGTGTGTGTGTGTGTGTGTGTTTCAACAAATCAGAAGTGCTAAGTTTCAGGGCTGTTGTACAATTTGTAAACCCTTCATAGAACACAATTGTGGCTAGTGCACGAAGCGCAAAGAAGAAGTGGATGCTTAAAAACAATGAAAGAAAAAAGGGGCACTCATTTAACCACTGACAGATGGCATGCTCAGAAATAGATTTGCATGCAACTCAGACTCAGATAACGCATACCCGTCAGTTTGCTTTGTTTGAAGTTACGCAAGCCTGGCATTCTTTATCCCTCCATGCATCCATCCATCCTCCCATCCCATTTTGTTTTTTTATGCTGTTCAGGCTCATGGGTGAGATGGAGACTATCCCAGCTGATACTGAGAGAGAGACGGGGTACACTTTGCACTGGATGCCAGTCAACCATACCTAAGAAATAACAGTAGAAAAATAACCAGTCACGCTCACATTTACACCAATGGTTATTAATGATCATTGTTCTAAGCAACAGTGAGGAGCACTTTGGTTTTCAAATAATGGGCTCCACTTTGATATACATGATGTCCAGAGGTGACCAAAGTACGGTACTCATAATCTGTATTTAAGTCAAATTACAAATAGAAAGAAATAATATTCAACACTTTTACCTCAGTTACCTCAAAACAAACAAACAAAACAACATTTTTCTTTCCATTCAGTTCACTTCGTTTTATATGGCGCTAAGTCACAACAGAAGTTGTCTGAATATGTGGAGCAGTTCAAAGATCACACTCCTCAATTATTAAGACTGAGCCCCAACTGGACTTCAACTAAACCCAATTCTATACTTTGTACTATACCTGTTTTGAGAAGACACATTTGAAAAAAAAAGTACCGTTTCTGGTCACACAAGTTAGCTACTGTGTCACTTTTAGCATTGTCACTAACTGTTGCTAGCCAACATTTGGGGATTTTGTTTGGTACATGAGTACACTGCAAATCCGGTGTTAATTCAACACCATAGGCTGTTAATTGTTAACACTGGCAAAGTGTCAACATATGTCCACACAACCTAGTGTTCAAGTAACATGATGAAAGTGTTGAATGTTCAACACACAATACTGTGTGACAGCAACAAAATGTAATGTTAACAGTGCAGTAATATGTTCACTGCAACACTAAACGGCGGGGTGAAAAAAAAAACATGCCCCACGACCTTAAATAAAACACATTACAAAATTTCAATCCGATACACTTTTCTTTTATTGAATCAATTTCAGACAGCTCATACAAAACAGCAGTAGGGCACCATGTGGATGCCCTTTCATCATGTTCGCGTGAATACTGCCCATCATAAAATCATGTCAGACACACCAACAACTAAGAGCAAATTGTCCTCAATTCATTTCGGTAATCATCAAAACCCGCAGTGAGAGCATTTGTGGTCAAAAGAAACGCCTTATCGTCATGATGTTTTTTTCTGAAAGTGGAGAATTCATTTTCAGTACCCACAAATGCAATCATTTCACTCTGGCATTCAGCTCCATAGTTTTTTAACCCCGGAGGTCGTGGCAAACACAACACATGAAATATTTAACAAGACCCTTTCACCCGGTCTGGAGGGTATAACATCTCTCTATACGTGAACGTTGCCTTCGTTTTCACAACTGCCTGGTTGGCCAAATGTTACATCGTGGACATGCACTCATCACCTGATGGCTGTTAAACATGTTGAGTGGTCTTGCAGAATCTTCAGGCCACATTCAAAATCACATGGAAGCAACTCAGAAAATGGTTACATACTCAAGTTTTGCTCACCTTAGGGAAGTTTGACTCCATCTTACCAGCGAGGAGGATGTTGAAGAAAATTGTTTGGACTCTAACCAGTCAACTGCAATCATTACAAAGGCCTTGCTTTCAATTTCAAATAGAAATCAATCATTGTCAAACCCAGGTGACACCTCATTTTCACAGCGTTACATCCTAGACGACGCAAGCTACCGATCGGTGTGAATGCAACACCGACATTCTGTTTCAAAACTGTCGCCAAACTTTTAACCCTTTGCAGCGTAATAGTGCCGAATGCAAATTTGTGTAAAATCGGGCTTTTTTTTTTTTTTTTTTACACCAAAAGAAAAATATTAGCATGCAGCCTGAGTGTGATGTTTCCTTATGAAACAATGAAGCTACATCTAAAAACATAGTAACAAATGGGTCAGATATTGTTTTGGGAGGAAGTGGCATGGACGTTATCTTTTGGCACAGCACTTATCTCATGTGGCGGAAGTGTCTTTAGGCCGAGAATGCTGCATCTTTAATTACCATTGATAAGCCAATGCAGAGGGGCTGGGGGAGGACAACCAGAGGGGGAATGTGGAGGGATGGCGGGGCGGTGGTGATGGAGGGGGTGGAAGAACCCATGTTCACTTTTTAATTAAGGCTCCGTAGTGTAACTCGTCAATGTACATTATTGGAAGAATGAACGTCAATGCCGTTGCTTTTTCTCGCCCTCCTTTATCTCTGTCAATGATTCCCAGACATGATTTATGGTTCGTCTCCGTCTTTCAGGATCATCCATCAAGCGCCGCCTCTGCCACAGCGCCACCCGTTGTAAATCATTCTGAAAGCCTGTCACTCATTTCCATTAACCGTTCCTCTGTCGCACTGGTCCGCGCGCCCCTCCCTTCCCCCTCCGGCCCCCTGTTACCGCCCCCATCCCACCACCCCCTCTTTCGGTGCACAACCTACAGCCGTGCTGGGTATCAGTTCCGTGCCGCTGCTTCGTCCGCCTACCTTCTTTTCAATAAATTAACCACTCTCCTCTCTCGTGCCATGAATAAAGAAGAAAAGTCAGCGACCTGCTCCTCCTCTCTTACCTCGCAAATGTCACGCAGGGAAAATGTTGTTGTGACACCGACTTTTACGGTGGCAATATTTGAAGAGCTGGGAGGTGTTTGTAGGGCCGCGTCATGCAGCAGATGCTACGTGGGTCTATCTTCCTTCCTCAACTGATCTATGACAGACCCTGTCAAGTGAATTCAGAGATTGGTTTGCAAACGCACGTTCTTGAGAGGTGCTATCTCATGGAGCAGCGAGGTTGAATTCATCAACTTTTCTGCCAAATGTTGATGAAATTCAGGGGGTCGCCTCTGTCATTAGCGACATTTAGCGACTTTCAGGGATGTTTAGAGTCAACACGTGAATGTTTGGGCCGGTGTTAGTGAAAGACAGACGAGGGCTATTCAGGCCATTTCTGAGTGAGCGGTAAAGGTTTTGCAAGTGTGTGCGCACTTGGCGAATTTTGTTCTTTCGTCAGGGTTCGTCATAGGTCACAAACGGTCGCAAAGACATTGGCCCAGAATTTTAATGGTCACAAACAGTTTTTTTTATGTAGCAAAGAAATTTTGAACATGTGCAAAAGAAGAAGAATTGTTTGGGAATGTCTGGTGAATGTCTTTGCAACTGTTTGTACGAACGCTGACCAAAAAAAACCCCCCCAAAACATTTGCTTCGCGAGCACACACCTGCTTTAGCGGCTGTTTGGGACAATAAGATTAGCAACGTTTTGCCACTCTTTTGTGACTGGGAACCTCTGGGACCATTTTCCAACTCCAAGAGTAGCAGGAGAATCTGTAGACCCAACCCAATGGAAAGGGGCACAACCTTTCCCCATGATTTTCTGCGGTCGACTGTTAAAAATGGATGTGTGAAATTTTAACACAAAAACCTGTATTACTTCCAGGTTGGTGCAGGCCAGTCCTTGTCTTCAAATTTCTCTTTCACAAACTGCTTCACCACTCTCTCTTCATCTCAACAGGCATTGTAAAAGATAAGCTATTCCTCATTGCATTCGTCTTTGCGATCATTTTCCCCGGCATGATGATGAATGTAGACCAACGGGTGCTGATATCTCACTGATTGGCCAATGCTACACACGAATATGCCGACATATCTTGCAACCATGGTCACGTGGTCTCTATGCATTAGCGAATCAAAAAGCACTTTAGCAGCACGTAATATGACGGTTTAAAACTGCTTGCCGTCGGGTGTCCCGAACGTTCCGGACAGAATCGGACCCTACAAATGTAGACCCAGGAAAGTTGATCAAACAAAATACGCCACTCGGCTTCCTTACACGAAGAAGTGACGCTTGCTCATGTGGCGTTCATTGTGAGCAGACGTGTTTGTTGTGATTTATGCAAATCTGACTGTTTTTATGTTATTTCTGCATCGTGTATTAGCCCCTAATCATGGGCTAATGAAATAGCTTCGGATTTTGAACAAATCGCTTTTCGAACAGCCTTCTGGAACGGTTTATGGTCGAAGCCCAAGCCTGTTAGCTGGTGGCTAGCACCTCTCATTGGAGTGTGTGTAGCCCTGGGACGACCTACTAGGATATATTTTCGCGGCACAAAAGTGTAAGGATGTGCATGAATAAAAAAATACGCTAAATGAAGTAGCAGCTATTTTTTAGCGAGCCGCAGTTTCACGCATTCAGCGGGCACAAAGACTTTGAAAGCGAAAACAATTGCTTGATTTTTCACCATTTTGAAGTTTCAATGACAGATTTGGCAGAGTTGTTCAAAGTGCTTTTCTCTGCGGGGTGTCAAATTTACAAGACATATTTACTTTCCCTTACAGAGACATTCGATAGTCATAAAAAAGATCCCTCATTCAGTCCGCTAATAAAGCATTAACGCTTTCAATTTAACGTGCTAACTGCATCTAGTATCTTTGCACCACCTCTACAAAGATCAAATTTCAGCACCAGAAACATAAATATATCTTTTCACAACTAACAACTGTGTTGTACACATATATATTAATGCTCGTCTTGTGTGGCATGCCCAATTACGATGCACACTAATCTAACACCTCCTCTCATCTTGTCATGACGTGCATCAAGGTTAAACCAGCTCACAATAACATCAAGGAATTGACATTTTACATCAGCATAATTCGTACTTTAATGGCTAATTTAGCCAACAGATTTTGACCTGCATTAATCTATCAGACTCGGTTCAGTGGAAACATGATTCAAGGTTGTCAGCGTTCGGTGGGTAAACACAAAGAATTAAGGGTCGGCTCTCGCCTTAATTGTGTTGTTGGTGTCCTTTCCTGGTCAAACGAAGAGAAGGTAGGTCCGGCGTGGACGTAAATGTTTGATGGGCTCTGCTGGTCAATGGCAATAACCGTTAAAAACACAGTGAAATAAAGCATGTTTTCATTGGTCATTTACCTGTCATTTACGATATTGACTCTTTTTGCCCTGCCCGCTTAACGAAACATTTCGAGTTTTTACCATCTCAGTTCCAACTGGTTCATTATTGGGTTAATCCTGCACAGGATTAATTTTAACCAGACAAAGGAATCATTTCCAAGTAGTAAAAGCAATACTTAGTGGGTTGTATGTTATAGCAATTATGTCGTTTTTTGGTTTTTTTTTTCCTTCTTCTCATGACTACAACAGTCAAAGCAGTCTTTTAAGCAGCTTTTGTCAAAGAGAAATAATTGGCTCAATGGAGTGACTGCCATTGTGACACAATGGCCGATGTGCTGCTCCGGGGAGCCCTGATTCAACGCGCTTCTTTTTTCATTCTAATCAACACGCAGATATCAACGCTGTGGAAGAGCCACAAACATCGAAAGGTCTGTTTTGGAAGAGGGAAACTTTCAACTGCATTCTTCCAGCACCGTCTCTGTTTGGGGAGCCTTGTTGTCACAATGGGCTGTCAGAATTACAAAGCTCTATTGAAGTTTTGCACTTAAAAATGATCATTTTATGGAGGGGGAGCTTTTATTGGGAGCTGGTTTCAATACACTCCCTGTCTTGCCACGTTTTTAGCTCCCGCCAGAAACAACGGGCCGAAGCACTCTCGCAGCCGCAGCTTCCATCCGCAGCCTCCTCATTGTATTTAATGAAGGGAAAAAGTGGCAATCTACTATTAATGAAGTGGGAATGTTAAAAAAGTGCCTCCCTTTGCTGAAAACTTAAAAGTGCTTGTACGAGGAAAGCTGCGGCTGGAGCACATCCAGCAGCCTCGTAAAAAAAAAAAAAAGAGAGAGCAGCCGGGAGGAGTTAGTGACATGCAGATTGTTTTTAATAGGATACACACAGCTGCACTATCACATTCATCAGAGCCTGACCTTGATGGAGGGTGCTTTTTTTTCGAGGGAGGACAGGTCGTTGTTTTGGGTTCACATGAAGGTGATGTTGCTGGGAGAGAGTGATCTCAGGGGGAGTCTTCGTAGGGTCCCACCGGGAATGAGTGAGATACTGTTAATGAAATAACAAGTGACGTCACAAGGGCGTACAATGTCTGATTATTATGCTAAACGGTAAAGAACTTGACATTGTTTCGACCGATTTGTGGTTTTAGAAAGCCTTTATTGTTTTTTAATAGCAGGCTTGAAAACGACTGGATTGAAAATCTGTATTCTTGATCTATCTTGCACGGCATTGCTCATGGCAATGGCAATATAAGCATTCGGATTCTGTTGCATATCCCTTAGAAATTGCATGCGAGGAATGAGGAATGCATACCAAATGTCAAAAGGAACAAATAAATTGGGATGTTTGCAATACTCTCATATCGGCGCATACAAGTCAGTGATGATGTAACAGGTCACATATAATTACAGTTGAACCTCGTTTCAACGTACCCCGTATTACCACGTTTTCACCACGATAACGTTCGCATTTCAAAGTCCCTATTTCACATCTTTCCTTTTCCATTTGCCGATTTTGCTTACAACAAACACCTTTATAACGTAATCTTCATTATAACGACCAGATTTTCCCCACAAAATAGTAAAAAGGCATTCGTTACAAACGAAACGTGAGAAGCTAACTGCCGCCGCGACCTTGCTTATGAACAAAATAATGTACAGCGCGGAATTCCCCTCCGTTGCTGAGCTACGCTACTGATTGACCCGCACAGTGTTGTACTTCTGGAGGCACAGCGCGGTCCTGAGCACATGGTCTACAAACACGTCTGGTAAACGGAAGCAAATCTCGCTGTGTGTGAAGGCTGACATTGTCTCTCAGTTTCGAAAAAGAGAGTCTCCCAGACTTCGGCGGCAGTTGCCTATGGCGGGTAACATTTGCTGACTGAATGCTTTCAAAAGGAGTGTTCACACGGCACACATTTGCATCGGTGCCGCATCGATGTATTTTGTTGCGATATGTCTTACACTGGTGTATATTTTGTGGAGCGTTCACACGTATAAAGCTGCTTACTAAAGAGGAGCGTGTTAACCCCGGTGCAGCCCCACTTGCGTTCACACGGCAGTTTCTGCTGCCGTGCAATACGATAATAATACGGAAATAGGCAATAAAGTAATAATACGGAAATAAAACATGCGCATGCGTAAAGTGTACTTCCTTTTCCCCGCCTTGTTTGTGACATATCGAAAAACCATGATTTATACTTCTCCAGACAAATCAACGCTGTGGTCTATCAGACCCCGTAAAAGGATGAGAGAGAGAAAGGAAAGAAGTGCAAAATACCCAGGATGCAAGTTATGCAATACCCGTATGTAATCAACTCTTCTCACACGTAGCGAGTCTACCCCTGCAGCGTTCACACGTCTCATTTTATATCGGTGCTGCCACGCAAACTAGCATATGCTCCCAGAGTACATTTTTAAACCACCTCCTCAGCAGGGTTAAATTTGCTCCGGTTTAAGCTGTTTTCAGGGGCTACACCGGTATAACTTTGTACGTGCGAACACTCTACGGGGGGCAGCACCGGAGTAAAAGTTGCCGTATGAACACCCCCATAGATGAAGTGGGAGCGCTACGGTTGTTTGTGTCATGTCTTATAAAATCATTTTTTCTTCATATACGCATATTTGTAATTGACATGTTTATCCTGTATTACATGTTCATGTTTTTATATCTATAAATGTTCATCCTGTATTATATATCGTAGTGAGCGGCCATTTTATGGGAAAATGGTACAACCAACTACCCTTAGAACGTACAGATTCCTTATGTCCCTCGAGGGATGCTGTAACGAGGTTCGACTGTACAAATATTAACTTGTCAGGGTCAGCCGTGTTTTTTTGTTGACAGTTGATAGAAACGCTTTGAGGTCAGACCTTGTGAGCATTGACTGAGGTATTTCCAAATTCCTAGCAGCCATGGCATCTTTCAAATTCTGTCCATTATCTTATGCAGAAAAGGACCCGTGCCATCACTCCATGTCAAAGCAACCTCCTGACATCTTGCAAAATGCCCCTAGTTGTGAGTACTAATGTGACTTCAGAGCAATCTGATTGGAAACACGCAGTCATGACACGCGGCTGCGATCGCATTGCTTTTCTGAAGATCATGCAGTAAGCGATCAAAATGTCTGGAGCAACAAGTGTTCCATTGAGGAATGGCCGCATTATGAAGTGCCATCGAATGTTGCCTGAAGATGAAGAGAGGGGGGGAAAATTATCTAACAATTTTCTATCGCGCTTGTCCTTATTAGGGAAGAGAACAAGCTGGAGCCTGTCCCAACGGAGTCGACCAATCACAGGGCACATAGAGACAAACAAGCACTCACACTTCATATTCAAACCGATGGATGAGTTCAAGTCTGCAGTGAACCTACCAAGCATGTTTTTGGAACGTGGGACGAAGCCGCAGTAGCCGTCGAAGAACCTCCACGAGCACGAAGAGAACATGCAAACCTCACACAGGAAGGCCTGGACCAAGATTTGAACCGCGAATCTCCTCAAAAGAGAGGCAGACGTGCTAACCACAAATTTACACGGACCACATGAAGACATCCAAAAGGCAAAGCAAAGAGCACAAGAGTGGCTATACATTGACAAGAATTAACCACGTTTTCAAAGAAAATATTTAAGGGCATTTAAAAGCAAAGAAAAGAAATTTTAAGAAGTAACTTCCTAAAATTGCAGTGATTTAAATCGATTATAAATCACCGCCGCCTCATTTTGAACCCGCATTCAAAAGCGTTTGCACTTCGATTGATTCATTTACTAATTGGGTACAAATGCTGCAATCTCCACACTGTTTTGGGGATTTGAAGTTTCATTGGAGATACTGCTGCTATTCATCACAATATAAAGACAAATGAATGAAGGATTAGGAAAAAAAGAAGGCAAATTTTGGGCTGTGCCATAGCGTTAGTGTGAAAGCTCATCTCTCAGCATTCACACAGTGAGTGAAATGAGGCGCTCAGTGTCTCGTAAGCGGAACAAAGGCCTCATGTGTTGCGAGGTCCTTTAAACGGCTGCCCACTTCCCTGGCGGCCGCCACGCAAACATTCCTGACTGACACTCCATCAGGGAAATCTGAAGGCGAGCAGGATGCTCTTTTATTAGCGCCGCCCTGTTTGCTGGAGCGGTCAGCTCCAATATGCGCCGCGCTTTTTGAGTGGCGTATGGCGAGATGATGGCTCCCCCTCCACTCTGATAAGGGGTGAACGAGGGGTAAACTGCTGTTCTGCAGAAAGGAAGCATCGGACCTCATCACATTGCTGCAGGAGAGCCATGTCACGAGCGCGAACGGTTAAGTCGCCTGTGATTGGAACTGTGAGTTTCTGTGCCTGGATCAGCCGGGGCGGAGGGGGGTAAAAAGATCATTCATAATCCGGCAAATGCAAAGTGGAGCCTTTGAGCATCCTCGCTTGTAAAGACTTCCTACATTTCTTTTGTTTACCTTTGTGTGTTAGCAGAGGAACATGCTACATGGAATGTTGCTTGCATTCCTCCATTGGCCAAGCAGCTATGATTTGGGTCAGCACCAAATTAGTTTTCATTCACTATAATGGCCTTGGTTTTATGGCAGACCATTTGTATTTTGATGACATGAAGCTCGGATTTGTAGCTATTCAATATGTATCAGAATTTCATCCACATTTGGGAAAGGTGTGATTCCATCCTTTTTTTTTTTTTTTTTTTTTTTGGGCCATGATGTATATCCGAGTTGTGCCACACCAAAGTTGTGTCACATTGAACCGCACAGTGTAAATCGAACCAATGTGCCAAATGTCTTTTGCGGGAAAATGCGAGAAATCAAGTAAGATGAAAGTGAGGGAGCACACTGTTATCTTCTTTGCTCAGGTAACAATCGTTCTGCTCTGGGGCTCCTCCTGTTGGTGTGAAATGTAATTGTATCCCACGCTCGATTCATTGTTTACATTTTTATTATTCAGCATTATTTCTTCATTTTGGATGAAGTTAGACATTTTTCTCATATATTAATGTCATTCAAAAGACATAATTGCCTTTATTATCCAACCTCGATTGCACATACTGTATGCTGTACATCTAGGCTACTCTATCATAAAGAATTCAAGGATGTCCAGAAGGATACAACTACGATGTACAGGGAACATGCATGCGAGATGCTTACAGCACAAGCCTTGTGTTCAGTGTTCCATCAAGTCTTGAGGTAAACATTGGTTGATGTGTGTGTGTGTGTGTGTGTGTGTGTGTGTGTGTGTGTGTGTACGTGCATGCGTGTGTGTGTGTGTGTGTGTGTGTGTGTGTGTGTGTGTGCGTTTAGTACCTGCACAACCACGTTGGCTTCCAAGCTCGTACTTGAGAGGTGTCTAGACTGGGTTATTACAGCCCACTAAAGGAGTTGATGCTGAGGGTTGGAGGGGGGGGGGGGCTCACCCTTATTATAAGGCAATGTATAGCCATCGTGATTTTGAAGCTGTTACTTCATTAAAGTAATTCAATTTCCGAATTTAATTAATTGGTTTACATTTTACCGTTTACAGTCTGGCCTCAATTAATAGCAGTACAAAGTTCACAGCCCAAAAAGATTAACACAGCAAATGTTAATTGAGAGCACAGGATGTAGTCAATAATATGTATAAAACAATACAGTAAATATGACAATGATGTTATGAATTAGGTGTGTGTGTGTGTGTGTGTGTGTGTGTG